>NW_017728906.1:10362852-10402746 GCF_001723895.1 Crocodylus porosus
CCTCTTGCTCTACATATCTAGGGAGAACTCCTGGTCCTCAAGGATAAGAAAGTACTCAGCCAGGGTTTTGTGGATCTGGACTGCCTGCTGGTGTTTGGGGCTGGTGCCCCCAGCCTTAGTGTGGGGCTCACCCTCCACTATCCCTGCATCACGTATGCTTGAACTGCCATGTCCAGTCCATGCACTGTGCCTCATTGGCCCAGGCTTTGTGAAAGACCTCCTCTCTGGTCTCGCAGGTGTTGTGGAGGAGACAATGAGTCATGTCAGGTTCTCCTTGTACACCTCAGGGCATGTGCTGAGAGCCTCCCAGTGCATCTTGTGACAGCCAAGGCACACTCCACCATCATAGACTGGTTTTGAGTCATTTCTATGCATTTATATGTGAGAGCTGTACCTGGCCTCACACTCTGGCTGCAAGTTAGGAAATAAGAAGTAGCAATCATTGTTTCTAACCACAAGCAAACAGTGCTATATATTAGTAAACATTTGATTCAGTTTCTCATTTTTATACTATTGGCATTTGATTTGATTTGTTTTTTGTTATCCTTTTAGTATCTGATATGTATGTACATGCCTTTCGTCCTTTTTTCTTTTAAAAGCCAGTTGCAGTCCTAGCTTGTTATTATAAAAACATTTATTGAATTAGAAACATATTTTCATAAATCTCTACTTAATACCTGTTTATTAACAAATAATATAGGAGGAAATCAAATAGAGCTTGTGGCTAGGTAATGGATTTATTTAGCAGTCATGGGTATGTTATTAATGTATATAAAGACATGATATCTTCTTGCTCAGTGGGATGCTTTATTTAATTTAGCTTGAAGAAAATATTTCATGTGTGTCATCCATTGCAATCAGAAAAACTATCTCCTCAAAGTATCCATATTAGTGACACAGTCCCCTACATTAATAATACTAATATATTGCATTTCTACATAGCCTTCAAACTGTAGGCTTTGGCCACTAAGAATGAATTAAGAATCACAGCATTTTTGTGGGGTTTTTTCCCCAGCTCTGAAGTGACGATAATGAAGCAGAATGATTAAATGATCTGCTGATTCTAAAACAGGATGTGTAACTGTTCAGAAAGAAAATCCCATTGAATATCATGAACACCTTGTGTGGAGATGCCACATTCACGGTGGCAGCTACAACCACAGTGGAATCTCTGATGGCTTACTCAATTGGTACTCTGCTATACTGCTTTTGGAGGGAAGGCATGTACATGGATCACGTGAATACATGCAGACAGCCGCAATTATCCTGGGCAAGCAGGAGGTGCATTCATTTGGAGTAAGTAAAAATAGCAGTGATTGTTACTGCTTTTCCAGCTGCCACATCACCACTGGCTGTCTACTTGTGCTTCCTGCCCCAAGTGCCACCACCACCCAGGGTACAGAACTGCTGAGTTTCATCTGTTACGGCAAGACTTGTATCAAATGCTCAAGTAGTGAATGGATTCTTGTCAGCATTTAAATTTTCAGCTCAGCTGAAAGATTTGGAATGTATTATTGATTGTAGCTCTTTGTATGGAATCTAGTTGCAGAAGTTCAATTCTTTCCTATGTTCAAATGCACTTCTGTACTAGTTTTCTTTCATGGTGTATAAAGGGAAATTGTCTTGATGCTAGATTTCTGCTGTATTTCCCTTTGATGTCTTCATTTTTTGCATTTCTAAGGAAAAAGTTACAAAACTGTGATTAAAATCTCAAGGTATTATTTTAATGAATAGAAAAATCATTAAATTTCTCATGTCATAAAAAGAACAAAACATTTAATATTAAACAAGTTCAACTTATGGTTAGATAATTTAAAGCATCCTGAAAATTCACTGGATTTTTCTGATACGATCTTTTTACTGTTCATGCTGCATTTAACATGATTTTAGGCAAGTTAGTTGATCCCAAACAGAAAAAAAAGAATATTGAAGTATCTCCTATGTTTTAGTAGGCAAGGTGACACTGCATTTCTGTAAATTCACTTTTTAATACAATCACCTTATTTTCAGAGGCACCTATATGTCTGTAGAAGAACAACAAAACATACATTTTCTACTTTATCTCTTTTTTTTCATCCTCCCCAGAGGAATCCCAGCTACCAGAGAAGGCAGGCGATGTTGTATTATATTACAGAATTGATTCATGGTGCAAATACTTCTAATCCTGGGCACTTTTGTATTTTTGGACTAAGGATAATGGATGCAGATTTCCTGTATTTTTTCCTTATTATAGCCTTTCGTATAACTAGTGGGGGGGAGGGGTTTTTGTCAGGGATAGGTGCTGTAAGGCCTAGGCTCTCTCTAGGTTGACATCCTCCTGGGAAATGAAATCAGAATGTAGAAGGGGCAACACTGTTCCCCAGCCATACTCTGGTGTTATTTTCTTGCACGCCACAACTTTTATCTTCCTGCAATTAGAGATCTGGTTCTGGTGGGTGATATGTCGGGGCCTGATGGAGGAATTTCTTCATGAGGCTCCTCCTCCCCTACACCTCATCCTTACCACTTCCTTGTTGTTATTCAGAACTCTTTTCTTGGGCGCAACCCCTTGTGCCGCATATGACAGACCTATCTGGGCTGTCTAGACTGTCAGGCCCTTCTGTTAGGCCTCAAGGAAGCCCCTCATTATGTGATCCAGATTTTGACCAGCAGCTCAACTAAAGTTCATCCCCTATAATGAGTCAACTGACAGGGTGCCAATGTGAACTCAATTCATTTTAACAAAAATGAACAAAATGAACAAAAATCAATTTGACAGACATGCATTGTCCTTGGGGTAAATTCCCCTCCTCTCCCAATCAATCTGTTCTTTAATAGTCCCAAAAGGAGCCAAAAATCCGAAGATCAACTCAAGCCTCTTTATTCATCTGGGGTGGTCCCCCCGCCAATCAATTTACCTTACAGTCCCAAAACGAGCAAATAGTTTCGAAAAATGAAAACTCACACTGGCTGGCTTAACTGCCCCACTTACAGCAGGCTTGTAATCCTGAGCCATGTACCACCTGTCTTCCCAGACATTTGCTTCAATCCAAAGTTTTGAATTCTCCAGGGTGCTGCCCCCAGCACTGTATCAGCAGTCCTTAGACTAACCACCCTTTCCTGGTGCCGTTCTCCCTCTTGTCACAGTTGGCTGCAGGCAGGTGCCAGCAAGAGAGTTCTCTGGTGTCTCTTTTGCTGTGATATTATTGTCTCTCCCTGGCTGCTCCCTCTCTGGGACCGGAAGTATCGCTGCGGGCTCTGCCGCTGCCAATCCAGACCAAGTACTGGCTCTGGAAGCGTGGTATAGTGCTCTGGAAGACAAGGGTCACCCCAGGTCTTTCTCCATTCACAGGACCTCTTCTTTCACACTTTTAAAAAATGTAATTGTCTTTAATCTCCCTTTGAGCTACTTTGTCAGACTTCTCTGTTTTTCAAAAACTGTAAGTCAGACTAATGCAGCTGACATTTTGTAATATTGTTATGTTTCCATTTTATTCCTTTCCAGCTATATTTGTTAAGCTATGTGGGTGAAGATTTTTTTAACCTATCCACATTTTCTGTTCTTTTTAATTCTTGGATGTATCTGGTTCACTCTTTCTTATCTTAAAAAAGTTTACTTTCCCTCTAGTACTAACATGTACAGTAGGACTCCTCAATACTTTTCCTTTGTTGAATACAGATCTTCTTTTGGCTACACTCTATTTTCTGTTCTTTAACTAGTTGTTTTCAATTTTTGTGTTGTGTGCCAGTTCCCTGCTGCTTTTAGCTTAAGTAACAGCCTGTCAGGTAGAACATTTATCAAAATGTTCTAAAAATCAAGATAAACTGTTCTGTAAATGGCCATTACCTATTTTAACTGTGACCCCTTCAGAGTCAGAGAGGATATGCTAGATGACTGTCTTCCAGTTATGGATTTTAAACTGTAGTTTCCTTAATTTCTCCCTTTAAAAAAAAAAGAAGAAGAAGAAAAGTTTAATGTGCATTTGCTTCAAGTCATCCACAGAAATCTTCCTTTTGATTCAGCAAGTGCTCTAAAATGTGTAATGTGGCTCATGTTTTTTGCGCTTATTTCCTTAGATTTCTGGAATGTGGTTGATTTTTAAATTAGAATGCTTTTCATTATAAAATCCTTCTGAAATCAACAGCTTTGCTTCAGTAACTTTGAACTTATCATGGGTAGTTCCCATTTATAATCGAGTTGAAGCTCCAGGGGTGGCTAGAACATCCCCTAGTGGCCACACAATCCTTACCCTGCTCCAGTTCTAGGATGCCCTCCTCATTCATCTGTCATGCCTTTCATACAGTTGTTTAGATTGAAAGGGAGGCTGCCTAATGGATCCTAGAGTGAGCCTCAGCTCCTCTAATAGCCAGCAAGTCCGTCCTGGACCCCGCTGGTCTTAATCCTGCCCTTAAAATGAATAGGCACCCTTGGCCCATCCATGTCTCGGAGGACCTTGAGAACTAAATATGTGGCTCCAACCACCCCTCAAACCATGTTCATGCCTCACAGAAGTTACCAATTAATGACTTCAGTGAGCATTCAGCCAGAACCCAATACCAGGCCACCTCAGGCCTTTATACCTTTGTCAGTTCCTCAGCCTTCCTCAGCCTCTCTTTGTCTTGCTGCTTCCCTTAACCTAAGCCCACTGTGCCAGGCTTGACTTCTGGGTCCCAGCCCAAATCTCACTCTCTCAGGTTGTGTCCTGCTTTGGCTATAGACCACTGGCTCTGATATCACCCCCTCTAGGGCTGTCTCCACCCTGCCTCAGGCACTGAGCCTTCTCTAACTCTATCTGGACCCCTGGCCCAGGTCTCACCCCTCTAAAGCTGTCTCTGCCCTGTCTCACTGAATCTGCTGTAGCGCTATCCTTCACCCTGGGCCCCTGCGTCCTGTCTTTCCTGTGCGTAGGACCCCCCTAGAGTCTTGCCTAGCTCTGGTCTTTCTCTCTCTCTCTGTAGGCTTGGAGCTCCCCCCTGGGTCTGGGTCCTGAGTCAAGGCCCCTAGCAGGTCTCTAAACACTAGTGTGCCCCTGGCACTCCACCATGGGTTAAACCCCCAGGTGCCCCTCAGGCACTATGCTGTAGGTTAAACACCTAGGTGCCCCTCAGGTGTCCTACCATGGGTTAAGTCCCCAGGCACCCCACTGTGGCCTCTGCTCCCTCCCCTTTCTGCCTCTCTAAAACCACTGATTGAAACTGTAAGTCAGGAGTAAGCCTGCCAGCAAACACAAATAACCGCGTCTAGGTTTAGGAATATAACCAATGGCTAACTGCCTGAATAGCAAGGTAACATTCCCCTGTGGACATCAACACTGTTTGCTATCCTCAAGATAGCCCCAGTGCCAGCTAGGAGAGCTCCTGCATTCTTCCCCTTGCTCTGAGACTCTTGCCTCAGCAGCCTCCAAGGCACCAGACTGCCCCTCTGGCTCAGGCCCTGGGTTCATATGGCTGAAAGCCACACCCAATTTGGTTGTATGGCTTCTTGACCTGCTACAGGTGTTTTCTGAGTTGGCTTCCTGGCTATCCTCCAGTGCAGCTTACTGCTGCTGGTCTTGCTGCTACAGCAGGGCCCATGCTTTACAAGTAGGGTTCTTCCCTGCTGGATAATTGCAGAGTAGCCAGCTAGCTCTGTAATAGACACTCCTAACCTCTGCCTCCTCTCCTAGCTGGCTATTTTCCTTCTAGCTAGCTCCACCTGCTACTCTTTTCTCCTCAAGTAACAAGAGCCTTCCCGCTCTATTACACTATTCTTCTGTTGCATCAGCATAGCTTGCTCTTGAACGCTTGGAATACAACCAGCTCTTTTGGATTCCTCTTCCTCTCAGACTTGCCTTCCAGGGGATCCTTCCCACCAATTCCTGGAAACTTTGAAAGTCTGCTTTTCATCAGCATCTTTATTCTGCTGCTCTCCTTCCTCCCCTTAGGAGCTTGACCTCTATCATTTTATGGTCACTGTCACCCACATTACCTTCCACCTTCACATTCTCAACTGATTCTTCCTCATTTTTTAACAGCAAGTCAAAGAGCTTTCCCCATTAGTGGCCTCTCTACCATCTGTATCAGTTATCCTCAATACAGCTCATGAGTTTGCTGGACTGCTTGTGTACTACTGTGTTTCCGTCCCAGCAGATGTCCCAATAATTAGTCCCCCATTAGAATCAGTTCCTGTGATTTGGAAGCTTTTGTCAGTTTAAAGAGGTCCCAGCCAATTCTTCCTCCTGGTTTGGTAGTGTATAGCAAGCACCCACCATGACATCCCTCTGCTACTCTAGCCTTTACTCAGTGGCTTTCAGCCAGCCACTTTGTACTGCACCTCAGATCACATGTACTTCTCCATATACAGGAGGTGTTGCCAAATCTCTATATAGATAAATTATTATATGGCAACACCTCCTTGGTTCCTCCACCTCTCCTAGAACAAGGTATACCCATCCATGACCATACTTGTCATGTGAACTATCCTATCCTATCTCCATAATTCAATTACATCATAATTGCTCTCTTGTATTAAGACTACCAATTCTTCCTGCTTATTCTCCATTCTCACATTAATATATAAACACTTCAGGTATCTTATCTTCTCCTTTAGAACATTGCTAAAACTTCTGCTATTTTGTCCCCCTGACTGAGTCCCTAGCCCTCTGAGCTTTTGTTTCCGTTCCTGAGTGAACATAGTTTAAAGCCCTCCTTACTAGGTTAGCAGTAATTCAAAAGACAAATCACAAGCTGCAAGAGAAGAAGGCATAACACCCTGACCTAATCCCCTAAAATGTTATAGTATGGGAAAGAAACAGAAGCAGGAAAGTTTATTTTGATTTGTGTACTGCTTATGCTAATCAAAGGAGGTGTAATCTGCAGAATTCCTTCCCTCTTTCACATTGTCAAAGGATCATTTCCTTTTTAAAATACTTTGTACATTGCAGCAGAGGATCTCAGAGAGCTTTCTATTCAGTGTTATAGTGATTGGGAATGGTATGGTGGTGATTGTGTGAGCAAAGGTGTTAAAAGCAAAATAAAAAAGGATAGGTATAATGGTCAAAGCAATATCTGTTCCTTCTTTGAGCTACAATTGAGATCCATTGCTCAGTCAAACCTTCTGCATTTTGCACTGGGAACTTTTGTTGCTTATGAATCCAGTCACAATTAACTTTTTGGATCAGGCCATCGCAATGACAAGTGGATCTCTCATTGGTCATGCAATCTGTCCTGGGTCAGTTTTTAAGAGAAATAAATAGCACTTAAAAATTGATCAAGCCAGTTGAGTACTTCTCCCCAAGTACAATATATAACTGACCAAGAAAAGTAGGACTTTTCAAAACTCAATACCTCAATAAGAAAAAAAGGTGAAAAAGAATGGACCCACATTTTGCAGGCAACAGCTAAAGTTGCTTATGAGCAGCTAAAAATGAGAGAAGTATACATATTTTTTAGCCAGTGTCTTTTTACAAAGTGAGCTGTGAAACACAACATCAAGTTATTCAAATGAAGCAAAGAATATAATAAAGTTAATTCATTTAATTACATACAAGTTCTCTGGGTTTAACTGATATAACATTTTGAAAGTAGCCTTGTCTTCATTACTTTATCCTGGAGATTTCTTGGTTCCTTTGGAGAGGACTCTATAATAATGAATTTTTTTCCAATATTCTGTGAAGAGGTTTGTTCTCTTGCTCCATTTTCTGGGTTGTCCTTGGATTTTAGTTTGTTAAAGTAAGTAGCAAGATTTTGCGAAAGATTGTGGCTCGTTTAGCAGGAGAAGTTCTGTCCATTCTAATAAACAGATGTCAAACTGAGTTTGTAAAGAGCAGGCAATTTGTTATTAATGTCAGTAAAGTTCTTGATGCCAGTCTGTTTTACCCATCAACTGTACTCTTTCATTGGGTGAGTTGATTTGGTAGCTTTTGTATAAGTGGGAAAAAAGAATTGCTTGTTTGCAAAAATGGCTTTAAATGAGTTTTTAGGAAGTTATGATAATAGTCTAAAAGCAAAGTATAGGAATCGACAGATATGGATTTGGCCTGGGCCTGAGGATACAGCAAAACTGTCTTCTGCTTCCTCTTCCATATTTACACTGTCTAATCTGTGAATTGAACCACTAGCAGAGAAGCTAAAAATACTTGTTCAGGACAGAAACTGGTATTTGGCACTGCTTGGCATGTGTGCAAAAATGCTGCATATGTATATGCATAATTTCCATTAGACAACTCCCACTAACAAGAATGTTGATAATTCAGGTATCTCTCCAGTTTGGGAACAAATTATGGAAATCATAAATTTTGTAAACAAAAGCTCTTGGTGTGGTGAATCTAATGTTCAATGTATAATATATGAAATAAAAAAAACCTGGCTCATGTATGAGGCAGATAGGGAATTGCCCTGCTTGACCCATTGGACGTTAGATTCACGCATGTCTCCAAGAGCTTCTGTTTACAAAATTTATGGTTTCCCTCTATGATCTAATGCACAATCCCACAGTCACATCTGCTACTGCGCACCCTTGGTGTAGAGAGACTGCAGCTGCTATGACTCCATTCATCCACCAGGACTGGGATATTGCAGCTGCACCCCAAGACTCTTGGCTGCCAAGACCCAGAGTCTACAGCTGCCTGGCGCTTGGTGCTGCCAGGCTGAGAATCTCCTGAGCCCTGTTTGCATCCTGGATGCAAACTTCCTGCCCTATTTGCATCCCTGTGGATGGGAGCCTGGTCAGTTATAGTAATCAGTTATAAATGTATTATTTGTTTTTGAGCAATACCTTTATAGCTGGTTGGACCCTTTTATGGCATGATTGTTAATTTGCATGGATGGTCAGTCCTAATTAATCGTACAATTGCATCATATAGGTAATGTGTAGAGGGGACTTAACATATGTATCAAGTTCTGCTTACTCAGTATAGATAATGCTGAGCAAACAAAACTATTGTCACAAGCATCAAGCAGTGCTACTACCAGTAGCATCTTTGTAACAAAAAGTTGTGTTATCCCTGAGAAAACAAAGTGCATCTACCTCAGAATGATTAATACTCATGAGCTATACCAGGGGAAAAACGCAACCAAGACAAGGTTACCAGGTCAGCACTAAAGCATTGTCATGGTTGACCTACCTTTGAAGTAAAACCAAGTGCCAAGTCTTCAGTGAATTCTACCTGGAGTAGGGTCTTGCCTTTCATAGTTTAGACTCGTATTAGTTTTGCAATTCAATTGCATGGGGGCCAAGGAGGAATAAGGAAGTCACTGTTTATAAGGGTAACTACTATATTAGACTTGTGTTTAGTGATACTACATGGCATGAATTATGGTCCTTTCAGACAGGAAAATCAAGTTTTATCCTGAAATACACAACATTTTTATCTGCATCCCTGACTGCTGTTCGTAACTACTAATTTGGCCACCCACCAAACTATCATGCGTTTTAAACTTGAATTTCATTTTAGTACTTTGCCATCTATGTATAGTATTGCATTTCACAGGGTTAGGACAGGCCCTTAGGGAAGCATTAAATAATTTTATTGATACAATAGATTCCTGTATGAAATAGATTGATATTTATGTTTACATGCCTACCATGGTTTTATTTAAATGGCCCCTTGTTCTTATGTTGTCAGAAAGAATAAAAAGGAAGGCTTGGTGAGTGTGCAGCATTCCTAGAACTATGATAGATGGTTCACTCAGTCTTCTCCTTTTGTCTTATTTTTTTTCCTTCCCTCTTACTTGAAATATAATTTCATTGAAATACAGAATCATAGAAGTAGGGTCAGAAGGTGATTTAAGTGAGGGATCCAGAGTCAAGTTCAGCTGAATGTTTGGGAATTGTCAACAGCATATAATCAATGTTGGCCCAATGGACATCTGTAACAAACCCTTAAAGCTTCAGAAGCTTCAAAAGATTACTGTATTGATTTTGTATGTTTATGCCTTGCCCTACTTTCCTATGATCCTGTGAGCATGGAAGTGTACCAGGCCAGAAAGAGATCGCTTTATGAGACCTCTTGATTCTGCTTTTCTACAACATCTGCTAACTTCCTTACTGAATTCTCTTAGCTCTCCTTGTGCAGCATGTGGTGTTCCTCTTTCGGTTGAACATACTGCAGAGACTTCTGCAGGTGAGCTTTGAAAAATATTTGTTTTTCCCCAAGTTCGTCTTTCACAACACTGACATTCTGACAGGCTGTATGTTATCCTTCATTGAGGTAGGTGTGCTCAGCATTCTCTGAATTAGGTGTCTGTTTCCTTTCTCTGAATTAAGTACCATTGTCTTGCATTTATTTTTCCCAAGCTTGGCTATTAGTTTTCAGATAGCTTAGCCTTTTCATGATTTATATTTGAATTCTCACATTTTCAATTGACATTACCATGTGATTTTTTTTTTTCTCTCTTGTAGGAATGGTAGTCCTTTCCAAATAGTGGCAAGAGTGGTGGGCATTTGACATACTCTGTCCTCAGCAGGTGTTTGAAAATAAATTTTACTTAATTCATGCCTCTTGAAGATTACTGGTTTATTCTTATAAGTATATACTTTATTTCCCATGTTGCCTAGCATAAGTTCTAGCTTGCTGAGAGCTGCTCTAGAAAGCTTGGTTGACAAACTCTTGCAATGATCTAAAATCCAAGTCAGCAAGCTATTTGAGAGTGATAGTTGTGAAAATGTCGTAAAATTGGTCACTTTCTTTGCTGATTCTTGCCTAATTTGCCTGAAGATTAATGTCTTATAGACTGCAATTTCCCTTCAATTTTTCTTATTGTAACTCTTATTTGTAGGTTCTGCTTTATATTTTTTCTCAGTACTTTCTGTCCAATTTATTACTGTGTTTTGCTCTTATGGGCTGCAATAAACAAAATGTATGTAAAACTAATGTGATCTTTTTTTTTTAACTGCTTCTAACAGTATTTGTGCAGAAATACCCATATCAAAGGTGGATTCCATACCTTCCTTTTTAGTCTTTGTCCTCCACAGTAATGGGCATTAATTACACTGTCAGCCTATTGCATGCATTCCAGAAAATATTTGACATTGGTAATTTTTTTGCAGTTTCAAAACTGAGGTTGTTACTGCTTTGTTGTCCTTATACTCTTCTGTATGGCATTGTCCAGTATGGTGTTTTCTTTCTGGTGCTTATCTTTTCTGTGCTTTTCTTCTTTCTCTTATGTTCTGTTGTGTTGTAACTTTTCCCTAGCATAACCTGTATAATCTAACCCCTATCTGTAGTATATGGAAATAAATCCTATGTGCACAGAAATAGGAAGCTTAAAGCCATTTTTATTAGCAGAGATGGGCACCCTTGCAAATTAACAGTGGCTGCCATTGGGTTGGACTAGCACAGATTCAGCGGTTTGCTCCAAGTTTTAAAAAAACATGCATCAAGTCTTACCGTCACCAGTTATGAAGTTATCAGTTTACAACACCAACTAAAGGAACTACCATATGGTCTCAACCACTACCCATTTAGCCCAAACTATGAAGATAAGCAGAACCAGATGATCTAGAGAAAACACATACTGAAAAATTTTTGGACGAACTCAGGGCTGCTTCCCAAGTTAATGGCTGTTTAGTTTCCTAAAGCACCTAGATATATTTTACCTTTTTTCTCTATATAATTGGAACAATTCTTATGATGCTTGTAAGTGTCTAATAATTTTGAATCCTAGTGAGCTAAATATTAGGTTTAGAAGAAGATCCCATACGTAACTCACCTGATGCATATGGCTCCAGTGACCAGTATGTTTGTGGTTACTAAGTAGATGCATTGCTTACCTGGTGGTCAGAAGTAACTTAACAGCATGGAAAGGATAATTTTGATATAATGTTCTATTCACAAATTACTCTTTTTGTTTTTATCAGAGTTAATGTTAAAAGCATCTTCCCTCAGAGCAGATGTCTTGGAGTTTCATGAATATACCAAGGGTACATTCATGAATAGGTCCAAAATAGGACCTATATTGAATAAAATCCTCTTCTGTTGGTTTTAGTATTATTTCTATTATGGCATTGATGAGAGGCAACAACTTAGTTTGGGTTCCAATTTGTCACTGTTTGCAGAATGACAAAGAGACAACAGCATTAGGCATACTACTCATGCCCTGCCTATGCTGATGAAAGCTCTTACCATTAGGCCTCTGCCACACATTGTATTTAAGGTGTGATTAATCAGTTAATCATGTCTTAAGTTGTAACCCGGCCACATGTTAAGGCAGCTAATGGCATCATAAAACAAAGAATAAGCCCCAAAGTTTTTCCACAAAAAAGTGTAATAGCTTTAGGACTGGTTCCTATCATGCCATTAATTCAGTATGGGATCAGGTATGATCCTGCAACTAGAAGCCCAGTCAGTTGATGGGGCTTCTAGACGCAGGAGCTTGGTACTTGCCAGTGCAGGGAGAGTCCTGCGTCATGATCCCAGGCTCCCCTAAACCAGCAGTGAGTGGCAATGGGATCTGATGCTTGATCCCACAAGCATGCGTCCTGCCATGCATATGTGGCATGGCAGGAAGTGTGATTATTTGCATCGCCCATCAGATCCCATTCCACCTTCACCTGCATGTCTGGCAGAGGTCTTAGCTACTAGTGATTTAACGTGAGAAAGATCAATGTCTTGAAGTCAGTGATTTCATTTAGCAGGAATAGAGAGCTTACAAAGTCTGATCCACTGTAAGCAGTTACCTAGATTCCTTTTTGAAGTAGTGCCAATGTTCTATCTTAATAATGAGGGGTTTTTTGTCCGTGGTTTTTATGCCCTTCATGGCAAGGTCCTTTTCTAGAAATATATTGCAAAAGGATTTTCATGATGTGGGTGTAAAGCTTTTAAAAAGTCCGCTTAGCTTTTTGTTTTTGTTTTTTTAAGTGGACGTTGCATTACATATATTGTTACTGCATATTGTCGCTCTCCTACTGATTTGGCTGTTCATATAAATTGTGGAATGCTCTGCTTTTACTTTCTTCTGCATTTTATAGTATCATCCTAATGCATTTTATTTTCCTAAAGCTGTCACCCCTCTTCCTCAGAAAAAAATAACTAGAATTTTGTTGCCATGAGGTCTTTTAATGAAGGTTTTTTATGATTTGAAACTGCAAAGAAGAGAGAGTTGCTGAGTTTGTTTCTAACTGCTCTCTGAGGATATATATTGGAACCATGTCATTTAAAACAAATACCAAATCTACCAAAGAGTTAAGTGAGATAACTATAGTTATTTCACGCATCTTTACATACACAAGGAGTGCTTTGTCTTTGTACTAGAAAGATTTTTGCCCTTGCACCTCTTGTGTAGACAGCAAGGTTTCACTGTAGGAAAAAGCTGTACATCCATTTGTGAAACCAGTGGTTTAGCCCTTTTGACCTACTCTGTAGTGGTGATTTTTACAATGCGTACCTTCAGATAACAGTTTCAGGCAAGTTAAACCTTGATTGAAATACACTTACAATAATTTTCATGAAGTCTTACAGACATGCCTCTGTTCTGTTAATACAAAATATTTTTTTTAAACATACAAATCTAACATCTCATGCATCTGTCACATTGACCAGGAAGCAGGTATGGTATACTTGATAAGGTACTGGGCTAGGTCTTGGGAGCCCCAGAGGCAGGCCTGGGCCAGATTCTGGTGTCTAGAATCCAGGGAATGGAAGCAGCAGGGGCTCCCAGCAGGAGTAGAGAAAGGGAAGGTGCCAGAGCAGCTCTGTTGGGGAAGTTGTCCCTAAGCCAAGAAGTTAATTCTTTCACCTACAGGCATTTCCTCCCTGCAGGCATCACTGAATAACATGGTGAGCAAAGCTGGAGACTGTAGCGGTCAAAGAAGCAGTGAAGCGGGTACATCCTGCCTTACTCAGCATCCAGGACTAATGCCTACCTCACCCACCCTTTGTTATGCTACTGTATGCAAAAAGTGCAATTAGTTTTTTAAACATCTTGTGTCTTCCAAACAGGCAGTTTGGAAACTCAGCCAGTATGCCCTGAAACTGTAGTTCTGACCAACACTATTAAATGCATTACCGTGTTCGTATCCTTTCCTGTAGTGATGTTTGCAACCTCATTCATTTTCACTGACGCCTTACTCAAATTTAATTTTGAAAACTCTTGTGATATGTTAGAAGAAAAAGCCACTTTTATGGAAAAGATCGTTCCATGTCAAATCGAATAGCATTACAGTTTGTCCACCTTTATGTTTCCTTCAGATTTTAATATAGACTATTTGGGAGGGAGGATGGGAACAGCCTTTAATGACACTGTTAGGCTTCATAAATGAATGAAGCAGTCAGAAAATGTAGAAACAAACAAAATTAAGTCTGATCCTTACACGTAACATGTGACTCTCACTTTGTATTCCTAGAACAGCAGGCTACGTGTCTATTTCTGTTGGCCAAAATTGGCTCAGACTTCAAGTTGTTTTTTAATTTGAAAAAAGAAGCTTTATAGTAATTAATAGGCTCTGCTTACTACTGGCCCAAGTGGGCTCAACACTTGTGTCCGGAATTAATATGCGCCCATGTCGTGGAAAGTGCTTAAGAATCTATTTAGACTTTTAACCAAATATTTCAGTTCAAGATTGATTGGTACAATCAGTTCCCATTAAACTGGGAAACAGCTGATTTGGCATAAAAGAACCTATTAGCACAAATGAAATACATAATAACATACAGTAATTTTATTGTCCAATGAAAAGTTGCTAAGACCATAAAATAAACCCCCTAAGGAATATTTGATATAGCTTTCCTGTGCTTTTCCAGACCCACTTTCAACACTGCTCAAAGGGGGGAAAAAAGCAAGATGGCACTGAGAAGAGAGCTTCCACATCAGAACCTGCTTCTACTATGGATGTGCATGCTGCTGCTCCAATGGAGCCAGGTTGGATACATTTCTAGGAAAGAGAAATTGTTTTATTTTTCAAACAAATATTTTATGGAAGAGTTCCTGTTATACTGAGTGAATTTAGCCACAACATGTTTTCAGGAATCATAATTCATCCATTCAAGGCTAAATTTACCCAATTTCGGGCTTAATTTTTATTAGTGGTTTTAGATGTGAAGAGAATTCAGGTCAAGGTCCCATAAGGTAGTCAATTAAAAAAAAAAGACCAATTTGGGTTCCATATTTATTACCCAGTGAATTACAGAGCCAAATCATCCTAAGAATCTAAGTGCCATACTAGGTCATACCAATGATCCATGTAGTCCAGTATCTTGTCTCTGATAGTGGCAGGATTAGATATTTTAGAGGGATAGCATTGAACTATGCATACCTAGAGTGACCTATTTCCTCTTCATTACCCTTCCTGGCCATGCACAGCTAGTGTTAGCTAGCTAAGCTAATTCTTTGTGGGGTATGATTGTCCTAGATGTGTACGGTTATTTTGGGTTGAGTACCGAAGATTTTGCACAGTCTAATTCTGACACTGGTTATACTTGTGCATTTCCATTGCTTACCATGTGCAAGTCCAGTGAATTCTGTCAGCACAAATGCTTGCACCTCTTACTTAACTAACACTTTTGACTGAGATTTCCAGAGGCTCAGACAGAATTAACCAGCTTTTTGAATTTCAATGAGAATGTTGTACGTAAGCTACTTTCTCAGCTTTGAAATTCATCCTCTCTTGATATGCAAACCACAGTAGATGCCGTTCACACTCCCAAAATAACATTTATCCTTAATAGTAGCAATATAGAAGTCATAAAGTATGGTTAACATGTGTTGTGGGATATTTCCTCTTCTCCCCCACTCCTCCAGCCTCTGAAAATAAGTAGCTGTGACTAACTAACTATATATGGGGGAAAAAATCTGTTGATTTGGAAGAGGTGCCATATTTACATTGTCACTTTTTAGAATAGAATTTCATCTCAAGAGTGCCTAAGCATGCTTCCAGGTGATACCAGTAAAATTCCTGTGCCTAGGCTAAAAAAAATAAGGGTTCAGGCTATACAAATATCAGTGATATAAGCAGTAACTCTTTGGGGGGACAGGGTAAGACTGCAACATAACTTATTTGATCAAAATTGAGCAGCTAAATGGAATGTTCCAATATTTGGAAACTTCTGTATTTCAAAGTAACAATACACAGTGTATAGATTTCTTACTAATCCTGAATGGGTCTCTTATTCAACCCTAAACAGTCCTATATTTCATAGACTTTGTATACTGAAAAGGGCTGGAGCCTATTAGCTCTCTGCTTTCTTAGATTTAAATTGCTTGGTGATGCAGCAAGCTCAGAACAGCAGACAGAATTTCATCTGCAGTCTTACCACTCACTGTTTGGGTAGGAGCAGAGGATTTAAACTTTAATTTCAGATATGGTTGTACATCATGTTGCCACTAGACCATCATGTCAATTTTAGTAAAAGTTTTATTATATTAAAACTATAATTTAAACATAGAGAATGTGAATGGCCGTTTATGGATAAGCCATTTAGAGCTTATTGAATTTAAGTAATACAGAATTCATAGCTTAATAAATTGCCATTTGCCTTACACTTTACAATATGACATAAAATGAGGTACAGAAGATATACTGAACTATGCAAATCAATTAGGATTTTTAAGTATAGCTGAGATTCATTGATTCAAAAAAGCCAATCTGCTACCATCTAATATACTTTAATTTGCTTGTCTGCTTTTTTGGAAATGAAATGCAGAATATCAGTTAATATAGTGTTAAGAAGAGACTCTCTTTCACAGGGATTGTATCTTAATCATCTGTTTCCAAAACAGTAAACGCCCTTTTTTGCTTATTAAAATTGGAGGTAAAATATCCATGGTAACTTTCAAATGGTACTTGAAGGGTCCTTATGCCCTTTCAGGCCACACGTGTGCTGAGGGCAGTGAAACTAAGGGAAATGAGTCTTAAATATCAGTCATGGGGCTTAGAAACTCTTGTAATAGTTGGCAACCAAAGTGTGCCAAAGCACTTTAAATGGCAGCAAAATGTACTAGAGTCCATGCAAATGTTTATGAAGGATTTGAAAATCCACTCTTCAAGTGTCTGTTCTTTAGCTACTGTCAGGAGCTTTGGCCCTTATGCTATTTGTTACAGTGGCTGTAGCCTACTTTGCCAATATCTGTAACTTCAGAATATCACAAAGTAGCATTGTTAGTTGTGCGTAAGGGCAGTTGCTTTGCTATTTAGCAGTCAGTGGCTTCATCTACACGTGCCCTTATGGTGCCATTTTTACTGCGCCATCATTTAGTACTTTCAAAAGTACTTTTGGAAATATTAAATGATGGCACAGTGACAATGGCACCTTTTGAACGTACTAAATGACAGCACTGTAACAGCCCGTACTGCAGGCTGTGCCAGCAGCGTGTGGTTTTTTAGGTCCTAGGTTGCAATGTGCTATACCAATGGCATGCTTTGCTACAGCAACATAGTTTTTGTCTGCAGACAGTACATTGCCCTAGCATGTTGCTGCAGCGACATAGCTTCATGTGTCGATGCACCCAGTTTGATGCGGACAGAGCAGTTAAGGTATCTAGCTACAGCTTGAGATGAGTTCAAATCTGCATCACACTTGTGCCAAAGGCCATCTCCAGTCAACTCAGCTGTAAACAGGTATGTAGCTATTTCAGTTTTGAAGTCAAAGGCAGCTGTGTGTCATACTAGCCATCACACTCCTGGTCCTGTTTTTGAAGGGCAGATCACCAATTGTTGATAATCAAGGATTCACTGTTCTCTTAAATATTTACATTATGAGCATTTTTTTCTAATGGTTTTCTCTTTCTGTTGCAAGAATTGCAAGGTATTGTGGTCCTGTTTAGTCAATGAAGACCATTTAGATGAACTGGAAAGTATCAGCCCCACCTGTCTGGATTGTTAGGTTTTGTTAAGGCTGTATTCTTTTAATATGAATTTACACATGTGTGTATTATTAGTCATCTTTCACTGGAGTAAATTATTTAGCCATTAGGTCATGTCAGTGAATAGTCAAGATTTTTTTTATCTCTGTTGCTAAGAAAATATTTTCTGTCTCATAATCAAAAGAGAATTTTTTATGTTATATTAAATAACTTGTTCTTTAGAGAACTTTTTAAATTACTAGAGCCTGTATCTCTAAGTTTCTTATTTGATTTAAATTAAACTCTGTTTTTAAATGTTTTACTTTAAAACAATTGAAATGAAAATAGCTTATAAGATAACATTTACTGTTAATTACTTTAGCTACATGGATTTGAAGCTCAAAAGCTTTTTATTAAAATGAACTCAGATCTTTTCTTTTAGAATGGGTAACACAGTGTATCTAAAAAAAGTAGTAAGTAAAGAGTATTAAAATAAAAAGGAATGTACTGGGGAATAGGTAACTGCAAAAGTTAGGAAAGCACGATTTTTACATATATGATTTTTACATGGCTTCTTTTTTCTCTGGTAAATTTAGAAACTTTAAGAATGTAGTAGTAGCTTATTTACAACTTTCACCAAAACAGTACAAAAACGAGCTATAAAAATATACATAAAATAAATAATAAAAATAAATAATAAAATAAAATAAGACTATTCAGTTTATCTAATAAAAGATATCACTTTTATTCCAAGAACCTTGTCTCCCTATGTCTTTAGACCAACATGGCTACAACCAATACCACTATAATAAAATAACATTTTTATATACATCATAACTTTGGCTAAAAGCATATAGTAAGAATACGCATTCTACCAATTTACACAAAATTGAAACAAAACATAGCGTATGATGATATAAAAGAAAAAGTTAAATGAAATGGTGGACAAAAAAGGAGGACTCTATTTGACTTTGAACCGTATTCTTTTTGCATATAATGGAAATGCACCCAAGGAGTATAAGACAAGCTCTGAAATTAAAGAGAGAGGTCGGATTTTTTTCTTTATTAACCCAGTATTTAATGTTTACCATTAATGGAGAGATCCATTTTCTTCTTATTTCTTCAATGAACAAAGAAGATCACTAATAAGGATTTAAGTAATCTGTTTCATTCTTCCCACAAGAACATGTTTTGTCCAATTATGTTTGGACAAACCTGCCTATGACAACCATCTGCCTATGACAACTGCAGATCTCACTAAAGAGAATCCTAATCTAGTAATGGCTTCTTGTTTGTAGTTTTCCACCACAGACAGGTAGGTTTTCTAGGCCAGAGGAATGCTTATTAAAACCAAAAAAGGGCAAGTTTGAAACAATCTCACTGGCAGCACATGCTGCATGCTGGCATGGCATTTTTAAGTTTTAATTTTGTCTTGTTTTAAATATAGGGGAAATATTGGGTAAGTGCTTCTGTGTTTCCAAGGCTATTTGGAGGAGAATATAGTTGTTGTATATATAACAGTTCAAACAAGTGTTCATTTGGCAAAGGAGAGGCTTGTAGAATGCATTTCTTAGGGTATGTGGCAGGTATAAAAGAGCTCAATTAAGAACTCTAAACTACTGGATGAAAATTAGGTAAGGAGCTTGTATTTATCAGTCTGGTTTCAGTTTGTGAGTGCCCCCTCCCCTCCCCCCCCATCACAGAATTAAGTAGAGAGAGAGAAAGCTGCATTAAAAAGTATTTAGAAATCGTTTTGGTTGTTGGGTGAACCATAGGGTTAGAGTTGTTCTCCATGAAATAAAATAGACTCTTGATTGGATCTACAGAACTTTAGAGTAAGTACACATACTCAAAAAGCCTGAGGCAAAATTGATCCAAGTTGCACTGTTTTCTGTAGGCAGTGTAGCGAACAAAAAACACAAATCTTACACTGAGTTCCATCATTTTAACACCAGTCCATGTGTGCCAAACCTCTGTTCTGTTACAAGTATTGACGCATTTCCAATCATTTATACTGGTGAAAGTATAACGTCAGTACCTAACCCTAGTGCTTCTAAAACTACTCTTCAGTGAATATTACTATAAAAAGTTTAAATTCGGCCCAAGGTTTGTCTTGCTGTAGTACAGTGATTCTCAGCCATGTAATGTGGCACTCCAGGGTGCCTTGAGATCCTTTCAGGGATGCCACAGTGTGTCTTGTAAAGTTAACATTCCTAGGTGTGCAAACATGATTCACATGATAAAGCTAAGAAATTTAAAATAGGAATCCATAGTGTTAAAAACATTCTGACCTATTGTGGTTTTCTGGGTTATTTGCAACAGACTTGTAGTTAAAAGTATTTTTCTGTAGTTAAAAAACACAAGTGCAAACTAAAATCTGACATTTTCTGAGTTGTGCCTTGAATCTAAAAAAGTTAAGAACTACTGCTCTAGTATTTACATTTTCAAAGTACTTGTTCCCACTCAGATGTTTGCTGAAGTAGATTCCAAGGCATTTAAAAGAAGACACTACCTCTAGATTCTTTTCCTGTGAAAAATAAGCTTGTTTCCTTCTTTCATTCCTCAAAACCAATACCTTGGTTTTCGCTGTGTTGATTTATAAACTATTTGAGGTACAATACTATTGAAAAGCACCTAATAGTAAGTGATGCTTTATTGTAGGATAGCTTTATCCTTTGATGTTACTAACAGTTTCTTTCATAATTTTAATCCTTCAATGGAGTCAAAAGCTCCCTTTTACATGTATAAAGGCTACATACAAATGATTTTGTCTTTTAACATATTTAGATACTAAGTAGTTCAACACCAAACAGTGGTTCATGAAGGAATAACCTTTTCTAAAACTATTCTGATCTTCTAAAATATTATTTTTGGAGATCCATGTCTGAAGATGAAAAAATACACATGAGACTAATGGGGTGGTAGGATGCAGGATCTCTCTTATTGCCATTTTAAAAAAATGCTTATATTTTTTCCCATTCTTTGGATGAATGCCTTCTGAAATAATTATATTAAAAGTTTTGGCCATAATTGGGGACCACCAGTTAATGCATTCCCGGAAGTTTTGTGGGGGAAGAAAATCAAGGCCAGGGGCCTCTCCATTTCTCTGCAAGGATATATATGATCTTACTGAGAGTTAGAGATGGGATATGATCTGCTTGTAAGCTTAACAGATAAGAAGCCACTGTTTCCCTTATCATCTGTGTGTAAGTTGTTAATTTTTTTTAATTTCTTTTTTTAAACAAGAGCTATGTATTTTTAGGAGTATACACATCAGGAATTAAGCTAATTGTTTGTCCCTTTTCCTATGATTTGCTAAAAACATAGGTTACTGTCATTTTTCTTTGTGGCTACTAGTTCCTTCCATAGTCTCATTTGATAGTGTTTCTTTTTTCTGTCTATTTTGTTATAGTTTATTTTAATTTTCTTGATCTCTTGAAAGCTAGCATAGTCATTTTTAGATGTGCGTTCTTCCAAGGCATCTATTAAATCATTTTTAGCTTTAGAACAGCCCATATCAAACAATAGTTTGTGCCACTGACATTGCCTATTCCCAGCAAAGATGCTCTCTGATATATGACTGCTTCATACTGGGCAATTGCTTCTTGGGGCTCTTGTACTTTAAGAATATGAGATAAGTGGCATGAGAGAGAATTTTTTGAATAGATCACCTCATTATTTCATGGAATTCTGTTTTTCATTAATTCTGATTTGGGAACTAGTTTTATAGGTTTGGGGGAAGGATCCCCATAAGGTTCTAATGGAATTTTTAGAGAAAGAAGGAAGTAGTCACTTTTCATCCATGGTAAAATTTCAAATGATTTATACTTGTACCACATATGTGGTTCTATTAATATATAATCTATCATGCTTACTCCTTTAATTGTAACAAATGTAAATGTCCTGGGGTTATAGTTGCTATTTTCTCCATTAACCATTCTAAAATTCTCTTCTGCAATGAATTTGAAATGGCATCACTCTCCTCCATTTAGTTTCTTAGCACAAGGTTGCTGGTGGGGAGGAGGGGAGTCCCTGTATTTCATTAATGACAACTTAATTATCATGGGTGTATGAGCCATGAATTCTAGCATTAAAATTGCCTGCTATTATTATTTCTAATTTTGGAAATTTATTTGCATTGCCTCAAAAGCATTATATAACGGTTCTCATTCAAAATTGCATCAGATCTTGATATGAGTTGTGGGAAGTAAACATTAATAAGAATCAAGGGAGGTCTACCACAGATTTTTAACATGGACTGCTAGTAGATGGTTTAGTGTCTATTTCAATTTCTAAACCCTCAATCAGACTCCTTATTGAAATGAGTGTAACCAGTCTTCCCTACAGCTGCCCTCTTCATTCCATTCTTACAGCCATTTTTATGAAATGAAATAAAACCAGGAAGGATACCATCTTCCTATACAGCGTCTTTTGTATAATCACAGTAATTTTGTTTGACAACTCAACTATGTCCCACACCAAAAGTTCAGTATCACTGACGGGTATAGCAGTTTGCCTCTCCTTTGGATGTATTCATTTATAGTAGTTTAGTTGCCACTAATGACTGTCCTACCCATGTACCTGTGGACAGAAGAGGGTCTCAACTTTAAGAGTTGCTGCTACTGTTTTTTGAGGGGGAAGCTACAAATTATGAGTTAACTTATATTTAACCATGGAAACTTTCTCTCTTTTTCTCTCTCTCTCTTGGATTAATTCTCATATTGCTTGTGGTTCCCTTTACTGTTAATAAAATTTATAGGTACATATCAAGGAGAGAA
Organism: Crocodylus porosus; assembly: GCF_001723895.1. Lineage (NCBI taxonomy): Eukaryota > Metazoa > Chordata > Crocodylia > Crocodylidae > Crocodylus > Crocodylus porosus. The sequence continues at coordinate 10,385,367 of NW_017728906.1, forward strand.
ATTACCACCTGGCAGTTCTTCTAAATTGTATTTTAAATTAATCTAATTACAATAAATCAAAGAGATGAAAAGGTTTGCCATTGTCCTTTAAAAAATGAAGTAAATTCACAACAAATAAGTCATGGTAAATATTTGTGTATTAAAGATTTTTTTTTTGTATTGTGTAAATAATTATACTTTGATACAGGTTTGGTATTTAAGATTATTGACTAGCCATGAGAAGGTAAACAATGATTTATTTCCCAGCTTAGATTATAGCAACAAAGTTAAGGAAAGAGTGTAATAAAAGTAAGGAATGTAATAAAACTAAGGAATGCATGGAACAAAATGTTGTAACTGTGAATCTGTGAAACTGCTTTGTACTATGAATTGACAATTACAACTGAGATTTGCCATGAGAAGAAGAGGAAAAGAACAAAGGTAATATTAGGGATGATTGAATACATACTCTCTACTTTATTTTGCTCTCATTTAACTTGACCAGATATTAGTTGACAGAGAATGGATGTGCCAACACATAAATAGTTGTTGGTCATAAAAGAAACATTTTTGTACTCACTTACCACAGTATGTCTGTAGCAGTGTTTTTAAATATTCACCTGTAAAAGCCAAGTGCAGTCATACATTAAATTCATAAGTTAAGGTGATGGAAGCACATGGCCCATCAAAGCAATGAAGTGTCTTTTTCTACCTCTCTCTGTGGAAAGTTAAGGAATGGGTTACCGTTCAAAAAATGAGCTTTTCCGTTATTGTAAAGCTTATAAAATGCACTCTGTCTTGCTTGTTAGTGTTTTTTATGGTGCTGTAAAGTTTGTCAATGGTTTCTTTTCAAGGGAAATGAAAAATGTGAGTTGGTACATAGCAGAAGGGTAACTTTCATAGTAGAGATCCCATGTTGTGATACCTGGACTGCTTGAAGTCCATATTCTGTAGGTTATAATGTGCCATAAATCCAATGTCTATATTTAGTCCATGTTTCGGGGATGTTGGTTGTAGCTATATTGGTCTAAGAACGTAAGCATACAAAGTAGTTTGGGCAAATGTGATCTTTCATTAAACCAATTAAATGGTTGGAAAAATTGTTCTTTGTAAGTTTTCAGGCACAGACACTCTTCTTCAGAGTTAGGGCAAGTCTTCTCTTGTTTTATGTTCTCCTGGATGGAATAGAAGCAAAATGCAGGTCTCTGAAAATGTAAATGCATGGCAGTGAGGATCAGAGGCCATGGGAGAAAATAGGTGTGTAACAGGTAGGTGGGAGGTAAAAGGGGGGAATATTGACCTGGTGATAGAATGTATTTTGTAAAATGTAGAGCAGGTTACCTGGGGTTATCAGATGGCAGGCAGGTTATAATGTGCCATAAATCCAGTATCTGTATTTAGGCCAGGTTTTTTGGTATATCCAGTAGATTTCTAAAATGAAGTTTGTAGGATCATTTACAAAAGCTGTTTTGTAAATTCCCTTTGAGGATTAGAACTGAGAGACTGGAGAGGGAGTGGTTGTTTTGTGAGATGTGCACCTACAGGTTATTGGATATTTTTGTTTTTGATAGATTTTTGGTGTGCCTCCATTCTGGTGCGCAGCTGTTGTTTGGTTTCTCTTACATATTTTCCATCAGGGCATTCAGTGCACTAGATAAAATGTATTACATTTTTGGAGGTGTAAGATCCAGGAATGGTGATGGTTCTGTCATGGGGTGTAGTTATTGTGGGGGTGGTGGAAATGTGTTGGCATGGGTTACATTTCCTGTCCCAGCATGGTCTAGATACATTCAGCGTGCTTTCGGCCATAAGACATTTGCTCCTGGTGATGAGGTTGGCAAAGTTTGCTGTTTCTTTAAAGACTAGAATGGGTGGTTCTGGGAAGATCTATTTAAGAATTGGGTTATCTTCTAGTATGGGTTGCAATTGTTTGAGAACATTTTTTCTAGCTTCTGGGAAGGATGCTATGTCATAAATAATGGTAAACAATTCATGGGGATTTTCTTTTAGTACTGCAGCAATTCTTCATGTGGTATCTGGATGGCACTTTCAAAAGTGGAATCTATCTCTTTAGAGGAGTGTCCTTATTGAGTGAAAGCAACTTTTAAGATTTGTGAGGTGCCGATCATGGATGTTCTTCTCGGTGCAAATTCAGTTGTATCAGAGGGCTTGGCTGTATATTACAGTTTTCTTGGAGTGTTTAGGGTGATTGCTGGTTCTGTGTAGATAGGTATGTTGGTCCGTGGGTTTCTTGTATATGGTGGTTTGTATTTACCATTCTGGATATTGTTCATAGTGTCTAAAAAAGAAATGTTGGTTCTGGAGTGTTCAAGAGAGAATCTAATGGAAGGGAGATAATTATTGAATTTGTAATGGAAATCAATAAGAGAGTGCAGGTTTTCAGGCCAAATGATGATGATGTCATCTATATATCTTAGGTATGGCATGATTTTGATGGTGCAGTTCTTGAGGAATTTTTCTTCCAGGTGGACCGTAAAAAGTTTGCCATATTGTGGTGCCATTTTGGTGCCCATAGCTGTGCCCATGGTCTAGAGGAAGTATTGATTATTGGAGGTGAAGTTGTTGTATGTCAAGATGAAGTGTGTAAGTTAAGTAATATCTTTAGGTCTGTACTCTGAGCTGTAATCTTGCTCTTATAGATATGTAAGGCAGGTTTGGCCACCCTGGTGTTGATATATAAGCTGGTAACATCATGGTGGCCGGGAGGATATTGCTGGGAAGGTGGTCTATTAGGCCTGCTTTCAGACCACAAAAATTACCATGTATTAGGTTTTTTCCTCTCACAAGCAATACTTTATTTTAAAATATTAGTGGAAAAAAAGTATTCTAAATTTTTATATTAAATTATTATTTAGATTGGAGTAGCTACAAAATTAGCTAAATACTTTCCCAAATCCAGATAGGGAGACTATTTTTGGAGTAGGAACTATGTCATTTTCAATGGAGGAACAGGATATTACAGTTACTGGTTGGCATGGGTTTTGTTGTTTTGTTCATTTATTTTGTTTGGTAAAAATCACATATTTCAATTTTCATTCTATCTTCCTCTCTGATCTCCCTCCTTTGCCCTAAGCTCTTTTTCTCAATCAGTTCCAGTATATTTATGCCTCTATCCTGTCCATTTTATGCATGGGCATAGGCATGTAGATAAGAAAATGATTAAGCTAGGTTTTTTTGGCATAATGGAAAAAATGATTCTCAGAAAAAGAATTTTTTAACAAAAGGAAACAGTGCTGGATTTATTGCATAAGGAAAACATTTTTGTGGTCCAATTCTGCCATTTTAGCTTTGCTCAAGGAAATGAGAAATGTAGATTGTGCGTTTCATTTTAGAATTTAGTTGCTTTTCTAAACTAAGATTTGTTTCTGACCAATTGTGTAAGTCCCGTTCCTTTAAGTGGAGTACCCTGCCTGAGAGTCAGCTACTTGCTATTAGCATAATCAGTTGGACATTGTCTCTGAAAAGTACAGATATAAATTTTGGGCAGTCCTTAAGAAACCTAATTTCTGCCTAGTAACAGTAGGTAATTTAAAGCTTTTTCTAAAACAATAGAATAAACAATAATGATTATATATCATAATTTATGTCACATAATTTTTTAAAGCATACAATATGATTAATAGGCCTATATAAATAGGGAAGTAGTCAATTTGGATTTGGATTCAGCCAGTTTGGAGGTCAGTGATTCAGAGATTTGGATTACTGTCGCAAATCGATTTGGCTGAATTAGCTTCAGAAGATTTGGCGCTGATTCAGAGAGATTTGGTGATTTGTCCATAGACTAATGGGGAATCACTGAAACACCTATAACTTTGTCATTTTTTGGCAGATTTGGATGAAAGCAGCAGGGCTAATAGCCTGAAACACAGGGCCTTCTTGGTGCCAGTTAGATTTCCACCCACCCACCCACCTCTTTCTGGGCCAACCTCGCACTCCTCTTTTGCTGAGGCAGAAACAGCTCACAAAAGGAACAGAAAGGCTACAGACAGAGGCTTATATGCTGTTTCTATGTCCCTCTCCCAGAGCACTGTGATTGGAAGGGGACTCGGGGAAAGATCACTGGCCAGCTAGAGATGTCAGTCTCTGCCCCCCACCTCCCCCTCCCTCATCTCAATTTCTATTCCCCTGAAAGACTGCCTTCCAAATCTCTGAATCCTTTTCTGAATCTTTTCTGAATCGATTCAGAGGCTCCGAATCAATTCGGAGGGTTTTTTTTATTTCCTGATTCGATTTGGATTCGTTGATTTGGTCTCCGAATCGGGCCAAACCTTCTCTGAATTGAATCTGTGACCAAAGCTTCACACACCCCTAATGATTATATATTCTAACAGTCTAACAGATAGGTAAAATGGAGAGTTCTATTTGATTTTGTTTCTTATTCGATGTTCAAGTAATATAAATATACCTAGGGAGTACAGGACAGAGACACAAGACAAATTGCTATTTTTTCACTAGCCCAGTATCCATTTTCCACTAATGGAGTGATCTATTTTCCTTCTTTTTCTTGAAATAATACATGGGACCACCACCTGCCTTGTTCTTCCCACAAGAACATACTCTGTCTGAATAGGGAATCCCAGCACCACCTGCCCATGAAAATTACAGTCTAGTAACACTCTCTCATTTGTTTGTAGTTTTATACCCACGATAGGTATCTAGGCCAAAATAATGTTTTATTAATTTCAAAAAAGAGGAAGTTCAAGAAAAATATCACTGCCTGCATATCTCTCTGTGTGCTACCATCTTTAATTCTTACCTTTATATTCTGTTTTAAATATAGGGAATATTTTGGGTCACTGTCTCTCAGTACATTTCCTAGGCCATTGAGACTGTAGATGTTATTTAACCATCCAAACAAGAGTTCGTCTGTGAGGAAAGTTATTAAAATGCATTTCTTAGAGTATTTGGTAGATGTAAAAGATCTACTTTTCATTGAGTAATTTCAACATCTTAATTGAGCTAAGGTGCTAATCAGTTTCAGAAGGCATGAGCCCTCTACCCTCCCAGTTGCAGAATTAGGTAGATAAAGCCACTTTAAAAAGTAATTTGAGATTATTTCTATTTTTGAATGATCCATGGGGTCAGCACCCCCATAATTCTGCATCATACAATAACATAGACTCTAGCTTAGATCTATAGACCTTTAGTGCTGCCAGTATTGCCCTTCTTCCCATCTCATTGTAACAGGGTAGATCAGCACCAAAGGCTTGTTTTGTTCTAGTGCTTACAATTTCAGTGTGCTTATTCCAGCTCAGATTTTTATTTAAAAAAATTCCAAAGTATTTAAATGATAACACTACATTGAATTTCTTTTTCCTGTAAAAAAAACAGACAACTTTCCTCTCTTCATTCCCCCAAAAAACAAGTGGCCTGTATTTTGCAGTATTTATTTGCAAGTTCTTCAGGGGGCAATACTGATGAAAAGTATCTAATGACCTTTGGGGACCTATTTGGGATTGTGACAATATTAATGCATCTTGAAAGATGCATTACCAGACAGGGTTGTCCAATATCATGGGTGCATGGAATTGATTCCCTGTTAGCACACATTTTAAATCATTCAAGAATAGATTAAGAAGTAATGGTGCAAGCAACCATGCCCTGTCTTATTTGGGGAAACGTGGACAGGACAGCACCAGCTATAATGCACTCTAAGTGCCGTGTTCGAATAGCAGGTGATGATTTTTTGTAGGACAGCTTTATCCATTGATGTTGCCAGTTTCTTCCATATTGTTAATCTGCTGGTAGAGTCAAAAGCTTCCTCTTACAAGTATGAAGGTTACATACAAAAATTTTTGTCTTTTTACAACTTCAGATGCTAAATAGTGCAATGTTAAGCAGTGGCCCATGCAAGAATAGCCTTTTCTAAAAACAGCTTGCTCTTCTCCTAAAGGATTAGTTTTAGAAATCCATATTTGAAGATGAAAAAGTAAAATTCTCCCAAATGTTTTGGGCAGAATATACATAAAACCAATAGGCCTATATGTTGCAAGATCTCTCTTATGACCATTTATATGTCTTTATCTTTTCTACACTAATCATTTAGACAAAGGCATTCTTTTTCCCCTTTTAATATTCCAGTTTGGGGCCCAGAGGCAAAATTAGTCAGGCTTCAGGTTTCTTAATGCAAGGTCTGAATGATTTTTGCCTCTGGGTCCCAGACTGGGATAAAAGAACACCTTAGACTAGATTAGTGTTTAAAACAAAAACAAAAAAACAGAAAAAAGCTTGTAAGTCCTGCTTGAATATTGCCACTAGAGAAGTACATTTGTATTAACTAAATAAGTATGGCAGTTAAAGCATCCCAAATGATCATTATTAAAAATCTACAAGCAGCATTCTGTAGCAGATCTAATGTAGTAACATACTTGTGGGAATGATGTGGGAAGAAGTCTCTCCAATCTTCAGTTTATCTAGTAGCAAAAGTTAACAGCATTGTTTAATTTTCTCAAGTATTGGGAATAATATGGATAAAAACTGAACATTCTTAAAAAAAAATTAAAGATTGTAATCTTGCTGAAATTTTGGATTAGTAGTGAATAGTATATTTTAAGAAATCAGCAAGTTGGTATATGCTGATCCATTCTTAGTTAAAAAGGAATGCAGTCCAATAGAACTATTCTTCTTCTGTAACTCTGACACATGCATCATATTCCTCTCAATCTCATACACAAATATGTTGGGCAAAAGTGTGAAACAGGCAAGATAGCTTCTTCTTTTTTTGACAGACCTACAGCAGATACAAGATTAACTCTTGCAAAGATATCAAGATGAAAGGACAAGAGAATAACAAGTTTGTTGGGTTTTTTACAAGTACTTCAGGGTTCTTGAAGTAAACTAGTGCTTTGATGTATAGATTTGAATCAGGTACTAAAATACATTTCACTGACAATATTAACAGAGCAAGGCCAGGCACAACAACAAAATTATATTTTCAAGTCCTCTAAAACACTTGTCATCTTTTGCCTTTAGCATAGGTCATCTTCATATATGTATCCACTTCCTTAAATTGGCCAGGTTGCAGCAATCAAAATGTTCCTGCTTTTACCAGTCAGAACACATTATTCCATTGACTTCTGGCTTACTAAATGTCATACTTTTGTCATCTCCACAGTTCAGGAATGGAATGTTTATTTCCTTCACTGTTACTTTTATGATAATCTAAACAGATGGGATAGTTTCTGCATCTACAGGATATCCCATATTTTAACATACCACATTGTCAGTGGTGGTGGGGGTTTGTGATTCCTTCCACATTTGAGCAATACATAATCTATCTACTAAAAACAACAAGGATATCAGCTTTACATCTGGTACAAAATGAAGTTCCTTTACTGGTGCATTCACTAGACAAACTAGTGGATATTTCTATCTATCACAAGGTTTATTATTGTAATCCCTTCTCCCTAAAATATTTGGACCTCTGGTCACAATCACCATACATGGAAAAAGGAGCTTCTTTCTCTACAGCCTCTTCAGCATGTTCCATCACCATCAGAAAGTGGGTTGGATGCTAGTTGGTATTTTAGAACAGTACTCTTTGTGCAAAACATATAGAAGAAAATAATCCAATTCCCATATGTTGTTCTTATTTCAGCTCAATTTCTTTCTTCAGCTCTCTTCCCCAAGTCTTCCTTTGTCTTCCTATCCATCCATTTCTCTATTAAAATTGCATATAATTTAGGGAGCAACCCTTTTTTCTCTTCAGTTAATGTACATCAGTGACAGTCAGACATAAGTGAGAGAACTACTTATTCCCTGGCCTGGGGCTCAGTCCAATTAAACTGAACTTCACATTTAAAAAAAGAATTGAGATTCAAATAACAAACTCTATCATATAATCCTTTATAGAAAATCCTGGAAAAAAAAACAGGGTGAAAGCTGAGAGACTTTTGTGCACAGGATAACAAAAATGACACGATTAAAGAACCAAGAAGAGGAGGGAGCTTTTTAAATCATTCTGAGCTGTGAGTATGCCGGTGCATATATGTAAATGGACAGTAGCATAGCAACACAGCTGGGCTCCCAGGGCATATAGGGGTAGTGATTACTTCCAGTTGTCATTGTGCCACTGATTTGATTGTAATTTGCAGTTGTGTAGCGGCCAGTGGCAGCCATTTTTCCCTCCCTTTTCTACCCTTCCCCCTGCAAGTCAGCAATTTGAGGCAGTTGCCCTAGTCACTCTGTTCTAGTTACACCACTATAAATGCAGTTACACCACTATAAATGCAGTGTGTCTATATGCATGCTGGCCTAGCTTTTGGAAGTATTTTAAGATAGGGTCAGTAGCCATGACTTTATAGATCAGGGGTGGGCAAAATGTGGCCCGTGGGCCAGATAGAATGGCCTGGTGGGCCACATCTGGCCCCTGGGGCCCCTAAAAAATTTAGGAAATTAATATTTATCTGCCCTGGGCTGCCTGTCATGTGGCCCTTGATGGCTTGCCAAAACTCAGTAAGCAGCCCTCCACCCAAAATAATTGTCCACTCCTGTTATAGATGAACAGTGACAGTGACAATCAATGGAATCCTTCTCTGACATGGCTCAGTTCCTGACTAATAAATCTAATCCAGGGTGGCATAGTCGAAGTGGGTAGTTTAGAATATAAAGGACCCTCTTGGTTAGGTTGTAGGTGACAATCAAAGGAGTAGAAAGTCTACAAAATATGAAGTAAATAGCAAAAACAAGGGTGGTAGCTCTGCAGCATGCTAACTATTTCTCTATTCTGTGTTTATCAAATACTTAAACCTCTGCCACCTTTAGTGTGGCTAAGGATCTAGGAGATGTAGAGAGACATATTCACCAAAGAAGCCACCTTGGCAGTAGCTATTGTATTTATATATAGCAATCCTTTGTCAATCATGCACATTTTCTTTACTTTTATAAAGGTTTTCAGTATGAGCTGGTTGTAATTTGTTTTGGATGAGAAGGAAGAAAACAAATATTTGGAGGGTGTCTCTGTGTGTGAATATTTCATTATTGAGAGCTGGGATTAATATTAATCAAAAATATATATTTAAGCAATATATAGTGGCTGGGTAGATGAAATATCCACGAGAAATTTTTTTCCCCATGTGTCGAAGAGGAGCCATGTTCCAGTAGACTGAACATAGCCTGGGAACTAGGAATCACAGGAGCTAGGAATTCCTCACTTCTCTAGTCACCTCTGCTTCTGGCATATTTTATTAACACTTTATGCCCCATGACAAACATTACATACTTGTAGTGATCACTGGGTTAAGTAAGCATAGGCATACATGAATGAGAAAAACTGAACAAACAAACTTTAATTGTGGAGCAATGGGTAATCTTTGCAGAGCCATTTTCTCTTCCATCTTCTAGAAAGGTGTGAAATCTTCAGCATTGGACAAGAAGAGGTTGGATAAGCATTGGTCAGGGATTATCTGGGAGTAGGAATGCCTGTCTTCCACTATGGATATTTCCATGCTTCTGGGCTTTTCTGGTTGCCACATGGGGCTGGGAAGGATTTTTTCTCTCTCCCTCCTGTTGTTACATGGTTTTATTATTGTGGGTGTTTTGCCTAGTTCAAAAGCATTGGATGTTGGCTTCAGTCCAGCTGGAGATTTTGTCTGTGGTGTGCTAATTCTCTTGATTAGGAGTTAAACCCAGAGGTTCTTGACTAGAGGGTCTTGCCTTCTGTTTGAGGTCAGACCAATCACCATATTTGGTGTTGGGAAATAATTTTACCTGGGGGTTAGATGGGCTTGGACTGTGTGAGTCTCTTTGTTCTCTTGTAGCAAAGGGCATGATCCTGTTCTTTCTTGTATCTCTTAACAACCTTTGCAGCAACAGGACATTGGCCACTAGCCCCCCTGCTAGGGGTGACACATGGGGGTGCATGCGGTGTCTGCAAGTGGTTAGTGATCCCCACAGGCCACTGCCGATAGCATCTGCTGGTGGTCACTGACCCCTAGTTGATGATCACCACCCCCACTCCCCACGTTGCCAACAGTACCAGCGGCATCTGTGGGAGCTCTTGCTTACTGCCGCCATGCTCTTGCTGCTACCATGCCCCCCACAGCTGCTGGAGGCACAAATCATTCATGCCCCCTGTTTTACCTGTGGCTGGTTATGGTGTTATGTCTTGTGGTTGTGTTGGAGTTAATGGTGCAGTTTTACTATCAGGTCAAACTTTTGACACCACAGGACAGATGAGTGGTGTAGGGTCCATCTCTGGACTACATAGAGCCCTGGGGCCTGATATTCTCCCCTCCTTGCTCCATAGACTGTGATTGGGTCATGAGGAACAGATACCCTCCCTTCCTGCTCCCTGAATACCAGGATTGGGTCCAAGGAGGCTGGCACTGCCCACTTATAGCACCCCTTGCACTGGGATTGGCCTCTAGAGCCTGACACCACCCAATCCTACACACTGGGATGAGGTACCAGATCCAGTGCACAGGGCCTTGGGCTCCACATGGGTCTGAAGATTTGGTAGCAAGAGAGCAGTGCCACCATACCCTCTCTCCATCAAATTTATGAACCTGTGGGGAGCGAGATGACATAGTATTGGAGGGCAGATCTGGCCCATGGGCTACTGGCTGAGCAACCCTGAGTTAGACAATGGGTTTTGTATAGGATGGTGTGGATCCTGCCTCATGCAGGGTACTAATGACCCCTTGACATCCCTTCCAGTGCAGTTTTTTCTTTCATTCTGTAATTCTAACTGCCTTAGCTGAGGGATGATCTACCCTAACTGGGAGGGACCATTTCCCAATTTTAAATAAGGGAGAATCTCTAAATTATTAATTCTGTCACTACAACACCCATCACTTTATGGGGTACAAAAAAGTTCCATTATCACTGTTTTATAGAGAGAGGAACTGTGGCTCTCAGAGGTTAAAGCAGGCATTTTCAACTTGTGGCCACTGTGCATCCCAGTTTTGGGGTTCTTAATACTTATTTTTCAGATACATAAGTTTTCCATTAACCTAGTACCGTTCTGTGGATGCTTAACAACCCTTGTTAAAATCAAGTCCAAGATGTGTCGAGATGAGCATATAAAAACTGCAGTGCTGAGAATCCAAGGCCACTATGAAAAATTTAGCTTTCTATAACAGGGCCTCTTTTGGTCCCCATTACAGTACAAGGAAGAAACAGAAAGCAGGGGGGCTTTAAGAGGGACTCCAGGTACTGCTTTTACAGGGGTATAGGGGAAGTAAAGGGCAGCAACAGTACAGCTGGAGAGGAAAGCCTGGCTCTTGCAGGAGAAACCTGAATACAGTAAGTAGATGCTGTGAGCAGATTTAGGCATGGGCATTTGCATGGGCATGGGCTGGACTGAATAAGACTCAGACTTTGACTGAGCAGCCTGGAAGAAAGGCTGGTCTAGTGAAATCTTATTAGAAGATGGATGAAGGTGCTTAAGAAAAGGCTGGTGCTTGGATGGGCCCAGCAGAGACTTAGATTGTGTGCTGGAATAAGTCTTCAGAGGATTGATTGCAAACCTGAAGGATGTTGGAAGGAGCAGGCTGACTATTAAGAAAACATGGGAAGCTGCATACAAAGAGAAGAAGGAGGTCCATTGTGAAAAGTACTCTAGCTCCTGTGTAAGAGGGTAACTCTCTTCTGGCAAACCACTTACTCAGTTAATACAATGGCATGCAGGTGAGTCAAGCACGAAAGTTACAGAGAAAAGGAGTAGCTGTAAGCAGTCCCACCTCTTAAATTGTCTGAGTTCTTGCTAGAATGCAGTCAGTAAGAGGAGTATGCTCACCACTTCTGATGTTCAAGCCTAGCCTGGTCCTTTGGGCAATAATCTCTCACAGGCAAACTATTTAGAGAATATTTTCATTAATTTTGATTTAGATTTCTGAGCTGGCTTTACTTAAATGGTGGCATAATGAGGTCCAGCTATGGGAGTCTTACTGACCTCGTAATCATTCCAATATTGGTTCTGTCAGTGTCCATATTACTCGGTCTCTCTCTATTTTCCCCATCTGTGAAATCAACAGTGACTGAACTCAAAATATAAACCCTTTATTAACAGTGCTTATTGTAGTGTTCTTATTTACTTGATTGATTATGCCGTGCCGTGAAAGTTGCCCTAAACACTTACACAATAATTAAAATTTGAAGTGCCCATTAAAATTCAGAAATAAAGTTGAGTATTATTTGTATCTGAATTCAGAGCAGAAGTAGCTTTTCAGCACATTACATGTTACGAGAGGTTAGGTCCTGTGTTCTTAAGAATGAGGTGTTCCATAAGGCTGCCAAAGCCATTGCTGTCCGCTGCTTTCATGAAAATTTATTCCTCTAAAACTTGCAGATAAATTTTGTAGCTTTTTTTCTGAGAACTTCCCCTTCTGTAGTTCCTTAGCTGTGGCTGGGGAACATTAGCATACCCTGTATTTGTTTCAGTATTGGAAGTTGCTTTAAATACTTAATCTCTAAATATGCTTTATGAAATATGCTTCTAGCCTTTGCTTTAATTTCTCATCCAGTGTGGTCTGGGCTACATAATTCCTGCTATTGTAACTTGGCTTAAGTGCCATAGCTTTATTACAGCTCCTAAAATGTACTACATTTGTAATCCTGCCTGTCTGCCCTGCATCAGCTTGTCTGGAGGTGCATGGAATCTAACTACAAAGCAGCATTGTGCTAAGAGCTAAAGTGTGAGACAAAACTCTGATAATATGAACAGATTTTAATAATAAAACTAAATTTACAGCATCTTAATTTTCTGCTAACAACTATGTGCTGCATGCCTTGGTGAATTAAAAAGAAGTCATTACTGTCAGGTTATGAATGCAATTGAAACACATTTATGAAGAAGTTACATATCAATCAGCCAAAGATTTTGACAATTAATTGAACTATTAGATTATGCAGTGGTGGCCTGTCTGTGAGGCCATTCTTTCTAGACTCGTCCTGACAAAGACAAGTATGGAACAGTCCTCAGCAAAGAGGAGAGAAAAAAATTGTGATTGACTTGTAAAAGGTTATTCATGTTTTTGTAGCAGAAATGTCACATAAATCAGAACTAGATATATGCTTCAATAATCACTATGCTTTTAACACATACAGGATTTCTTCAGAGGAAAAAATGTTCAAGACCTAAAAACTACTATTTCTGACTTTTTCAACACCATCAGGGAGAGACAGGCTTGACTTTTTATAAACCATTGTTTAAAAACTGAAGTGGCATTACGTCTGGCTTTGGGCAGGCTTTTGTCTGTCTTTTTTAGAGCAGTTGTTTTATGTGTATGTCTAGCAACAGGAAATATGCATGAGGCGTGCTTGGAGACTAGATGTCTGTGGAAGAAATATTTTTAATCAAACATGAACTGATAAGGATGGGATTCAGAACAAATCCTATCTGACATCTTCCTACAGTGTACCCTGGTAATTATTAATTTATTTTTATCACTTGAATATCACTATTCAAGAAAATAGAAACCCAGTTAAATATGAAAATGTTTGGATTGTTGAATAATCATATTTACTCAAATACAAGATGAGGTTTTTCTCCCCCAATTGGCATGGGGAAAAAAAGCCCCTTGTTTTATAATTGAATACAGGGAAATTTCACTAAATACGTTGTCCATCACTAAGATGCTGCCATTGCTGTTCACCACTGGGAAGCATCTATGAAGTTAATTAAATGCACCTAACACTGAGAGTGACCATTGAGCACATGGTCCATGTTGGGAAAACATGCTGATGGGAAGGGGGGTTTTTTGTGTGGCCCTTAAAAAATAAATAAATAAACAAATGGGTAAGTGTTCCCACCTCAAGGAATTGGCACCAGGCCTGGAAGTACATGCAATACTCAGCTGTTACTAGGAGGGCCAGAGCTAGCCCTGAAACCCTCCCCTTGGTGCCAAAAATGTGACATTTGATCTTAGCCAAAAAGGCTGAGATGCTGATGGGAACCTACTACAAAGATAAGTTAGTGTAGTACATGTTTTTAAGATATATGATAGTTCCCCTTAAGCACAGTCACCCTCACCATCAGATCTTTATTGAGTCACAGACACCCATGACATTGCATACATTTTAACTTCCTCTTCAGTTCCACAACTGAGTTGTCTTTTTTTCACCTATTTTTAATTATCCCTGTTTCTGGCAAACATCACCTGAACAGTTCACCCAGAATCCCTCTATTATCCCTTTCTTAGCCTGGCACATATGATTAGTGTGGCCCAGCCGTCCATGAGGGGGAGCTAGAACAAGGTTGCCCTGTGACTCATCTCCATATACATTTCTGGAGAATCCCAAGACTTGTGGCAAGACTACCCAGTTCCAGGCATGAGTGGGGCTAATAACACATGGATCTTTTATGGGGAGTATCTGTAGTACACACACATACTCAGCAATGCTGAGCTGTGGGTTCATAGTGGCTTGAAATGCAGGTGACCCTGGTAAGGTCCAGCCCAGTAAACTATGTGGTAAATCCTAAGCCTTTGGCTTTGGCCTAATATCATGTAACGTTCATGCTACAAATGTAGATGCCAAAGTGCTGTTCAAAAGTTTTTATGGAGTACCTGCAGTTTTGCAAAAAGAAAGAAAAAAAGGAAACTTAGTTTTTCCAGAAATATTTGTTTCTGGATAAACTAAGTGCTTGGGTATGTAGCAAGTACCTGTCCCTGGGCTGATTGCAATGCCCCCTGGTGGCCACTCAGCCCTTGCCAACCTGGCTTCCCTAAGGGCCCTCCCCCTTTACTCGCCACCACACTTTAATGTTATTAATTTCTGATGAAAGAGGACTACTCCAGGGCTTCCCAAGTCTGGTCTTACTCTTAAGACCATAGGTGCTTGTGGTCATTGCCTGAAGCTAGTTTTGTGGGCTCCACCTCCCCAGTACTCACTCCCCATGCCTTCCATGTGATCTGCTAACACAGCTCTGCCTTCTGGCAGGCCTCATGCACTGGAGCTTCCCTCAATGCACCCTAGTCCCCCATGGGTACCAGACCCTCCTGGTCCCTCCCTCCCTCCCCCACCCAGACTGGATCTTCTCCCTCTAATCCCTCCTGGGCTCAAACTCTCTTTTCTTATGGGCCCCAGGCCTATCTCTTCCATGGCCTGCTCTGCCCACACTCCGCCCCTTCAATGGGCTTTATCTTTCTCCCACTGGGCTCTCAGACCCCAGCCCTTCCACAAATACCAGCCATCACCAGCATTTTTGGGCCATTTCCTCTATCCCCAGGCCTATCTTTTGCAAAGCCTGCCTAGCTTCTCGCAAGCACCAGGCCCGCAACCTGTGTTCCCAGGTCTTTCTGTTCCAAGACCTGCTTTACCCCTCTTGGGTGCTGCTCTATTTGCTAGATGGGCTTCAGGCATCCTGGCCCTCCACTCTCTGCTGCTCTTCTCTATACTGTGGGCTCACCTGCTCCAGACCTGTCTTCTCCAAGGCCTAGCCTGTTCCTGGACTCAGAACTGCTTACTCCAGCTCAGCAATTATGTCAGGAGCCCTGCTGCCATGAGTTTGTCTCCCAGTGGCACTCAGTAGTAGACTGCTTGGCCAGCTCCAGCCTTGGTCTTATATGCCTCAAACCCTGCCCCCTAGTCAGCTGACTCCCCATCTGCAGAGGGCACTATATACAAAGTTCTATAGCCAGGTTTAATTTCAGAGCTCTTTTTTCAGATTTCCTTCTCAATTCCATGTGCTCAGTGTCTGACAGTAAGGAGAGGGGAAAGAGATTGCCAAGGGAAAAAGTTGCAAGGAAGCAGAGAGCAAAGGGTCTACTTGACCCCTCACTCCTCCCCCCCCCCCCCGATTAATTTTCCCTGCTATAGAAGTAGGAAGGAGGCAAATTCAAGGCAAACATCCAATAATTAGGTTCTATATCTGGAAAATTGTAAGAAAGTTATAAATTTTCCATATATACAATCTAATTATCAGGGCTTTGTCTTAAAGTCAGGGTCATCTTCTATTTGAGTAAATACAGTAGTTTAACTCCTTCCGGTGATTTTGAAAATACTAGCTTTATAGAGTTTTTGTAGACTGCATATCATTCTTATATTTAAGCACTTTCTAAGCACTAATTTATTCTTGTATCATCATTTGAACAAGAATGTTAAGAGGTAAAGTGATTTTCCCAGGAATACATTAGTAGTTGTTGGTACACACACAAATCCAGCCCAAATCCTTTGAATCATAATCCAGTACTTTAGTCACAGAAGCCTTCTACTTGAGATTCCTCTTAGACTTGTTGACATAAATAGTTTTTGGACTGTGCCTTTAAACCCCCCCCCCCCCCAAAAAAAATACCCCCACTAACCTAAAATTAATAAACTAAAACAGGTCTTTCTTACACTTCTGGGCTGTGTCCAGACAAGCACAGCTGTTCAGTAGGCCTCTGAGAATAGGGAAGTATTCAATTTGGATTTGGATTTGGCTGATTCAGAGGGCAGTAATTCAATTCAGTGATTCAAATCACTGTCTCCATTTGATATGGCTGAATCAGATTCGGAGATTCAGCGCTGATTTGGAGATTCAGATCTGCCAGAGAGAGGCAGACACAGCAGCTGCTTCTCCGGCTGTGTTTGCCTCTCCTGGGTGGGGGGAGCCTGGCCCCAGCCCCAGCCCCCGTCTCGCCACAACCTAGTCCCGGCACTTAAAAAAACCAAAAAAAACAAACCACCAAAAAACCACACAATCAGTGGCTGTAGCACAGCCCCCCCATGCAGATCCTGCTCCCCCATCTCCCCTTCTGCCCAGCCTTGCCCCCCATGGCTGTACTGCCTGGCCTCAGCACCCAGACAGTTAATTTAAAAAAAAAAAAAAGCCCCACACTCACTGGTTGCAGGAGCAGCAAACAGGGCCTCTGGGGGTTTGTGGCAGTCTCCCCATGCAACATGGGGCAGTAGGGGGCAGCAGTGATCACCTCCCCCCACCTGGCACCCACACAGCAGCTGCTCCATGGCACAGGTGCAACATGACTTGGCAGGTTGCCTCACACTGCCTTGAAACTGGGACAGCACCATATGTCATTCTGAGCCCAGCAGCGCTCAACCCAAGTGACCCCAGCCCCCAGACAGAACATGGCGCCCTGCCAAGCCACACTGTACCTGCATGGGTGCCAAGTGGGGGGGGGCAATCCCCAATACCTCTTGCTGCCCAGTGCTGCATTGAGGGACTCTGCCATGAGCCCCCAGAGGCCCTGTTCACTGCTTCTGCAGCTGGTGAATGTGGAGCTTTATTTTTATTTTTTTTAACTGTCCGTTGGGCCTGGGTGGGACAACCATCGGGGCATAGCTTGGTGAGGGGAGATCTGGGAGTGGGGACTGTGGGGAGGGCTCTGCCGCATAGCTCCAGAGCCCCCACAACTGCTGCCAAACCCAGTGAGTGAGTGTGGGGCTTTTTTTTTTTTGATTCCCTGACTGCTGGGGCTGGGTGGGTGGGGGGCAGTTGATG
>NW_017728906.1:10402856-10410411 GCF_001723895.1 Crocodylus porosus
GGCTGGGGCTGTGCACGAGTGGTGCCAGGCAGGGCAGCCATGGGGGCTTTTCCCACAGCTCCCCCCACCCGGGGAAATACAGTCAGAGCTGGAGGACCTGTGCGTGAACCTCCAGCCACCCAGCTGCACCTGCCTTTCCCTAGCCAATCCAAATCTCCGAATCTTTTCCTAATTGATTCAGATTGTATTCAGACCTTTTAATGGGTCTTCTGATTCGATCCAGATCCAGACATTCAGCCACCAAATCAGGCTGAACCTTCTTCTAATTGAATCAGTGACTGAAGGTTTGCATAGCCCTATGGTGCAGTATATGGTGCCACAGACACATCTGCGGTGCCACATACTGAAAATTCAGTTGTTCTCCATGCTGCAAGGGAGCAGCGTGGACATTTTTTTTTACCTGGATATCCAGGGGTCAAAAAACTCATGAAAAAAAAGGCAGAGCGGTGCACACAGGGGCAGCATGCACTGCTAAAAATAAGAGCCTAGCCAGCTGGAACTTCACTCCGTCGCTGGCCAGGCTCCTTGGTGCTGGCCCCAGCCTCCCCTAATAGCACCTGGGGTAGCTTGCTGTGCTCCAGAGGGTGCAAGGACACAAGTGTTCCCTGAGGACAAGAAGCAGCAGCACAAGGTGCACCAACACTAGTTGTTCCTGGGGAACCTAATGTCCTTACATGTGCAGACATGGCCCTGGAGTCCAGTTTGCAATGGCAAATTTTGGTGGGGGTAGGGAATATGTTTAAAAAATATATTATAGAGTGTTTTGAGATTAGTGGATTAAAAAGTGTTCATTTATAAAAGTGACAGCTGCTGCTGAATTATATTTGGTGTAAAAAAATTAGGGAGAGAAGCTGATAATAACCCCAAGAACCTACAGAATCATTCTGGCTCTTTTCACATATCTTTGAGAAATATACCTGTGATGCAAAGGAAAAAGGGGTGGCTTCTGAAGCTATAAGGCCTTAACCAATGAAAACTACCTACCAATTTCCAGGCCCTAGTTACAATGGAATATCATAGATACTAGCTGTGCGGGGAAATATTTTGCTTTAGCTAATGCCAAAATGGGATGCTAAAACAGCTCTAGATGGTAGATTTCGATTTAGCCAGAGGGAAGAGAGATTGTATCTCATATACATTAGCTCCATATCTCTAAGTGCAAGATTGAAACTATAATTAATCAGGGGTAGTTGGTCTCCAGAACCACAGAGTAATGGCACCTACTGCTCAAGCTGCTTCTGGCTGGTTTTTAACTAACAGTATACAATCAGATTTTCAGTTGCTTATTAGCTGATGCATTGGTCCCATCTCTATTTAGTCCAAAGGTAAGAATTGCTTAAGAACCTTTTGGTTTTGATTTGAAAAAGCCCTAAGGGTAGACTAGATCTCACTTGCTGTTTCAGTCGCAGCACAAATTAAAACTGCCTAGGGACTGCTGTAACTCAAGAATGTTCTACTTCTTTGAAGCGGGGCAGCCTGCAGGGCTGTAATCCTGGGACCACCCATTCTATGGGCAACACTTCCCTCAGTTCCCCACAACCATGCAAATATTGCAGACAGCCTGACTTCCTACCCCTTCACTCCTGCAAAACTGGCAGGCTGTCTTCCCTCCTACCCTCCTTTCTCCACCCCCCCACCACATGCATAGTCTCCATAGCCTGGCCACTTTAGCCCTATCCTGCTGCACTGCCCCACCTATGGAAGAGGGGGTGGAAGGTAGAAGCTAGAGGGAGGGGGAGCCTGAAGTAGCCAGCTGCTGTGGCAGGAGCAACAGCAGAAAAGTGGTGGGGAGGGGAAGTGGGAATTAGTGGCCAGGCAGAAGTCCATGGGCCACATGTGGCTTGTGTGCTACAAGTTGGATAGCCCAACTTTAATTTATGCCAGCAAGATGTTTTCCATAAGGACCATTAAATGAGTTGGAAACTGCTTACCTGCTCAGCCTTATTGTCCTGCCATTCCCTTTCCCACCCCCAAAATGTACCATATGCTGTAAAAGGAGGTGTAGAAACTGGCAGTATGACTGCAAGGTGCTTCTTCATGGTAGAGGATTCCATATGAAGGCTGTTGGAGGAGGTTTCTGTTTTCTTTTTGCCACCTGAAGATCATGCAATGAAAGAATAAATGTAGAGACTGCTTTTTTTCTACAATGTATGTGGCTTAATTAACTGTAATAAACTGTGAGCAGTTGTTTTCTTTTTCATTCGCTTACCTAAACTCGGTTCAGTAGTAGGAGGGGAAGCAAGAAGAAGGTGACATATTGATGAAAGCTGTCATTTTAGTAAATTAAGGGCTTTTTCTCCTCCAGATCAAAACAGAACTCACTCCTCTGCCATGAAGTTCAGGAACTCTGCCCTAATATATTTAGGTACTGAGAACTTATGCTCTTGAAGTTTGATCAGGAAAAATTGTATAGTGTCTTTTGAAGAGGTATGCCCCTTTGTTCACTGTTGAACAGCTGCTCTGTTCCTCTCTATCCATGATTGCATTTCTGTGGGATGTGAAAATCTGGGTTTATAAAGTCATGTTTTTGGTTTTTTTAAAATACTTACCTGAGAGAAATACAGGGAAATATTTGTTAATCAGAGGAGGGCAAAACTACCACATGTGAATTTCAACTATGGATAAAATTTCTGTTTAAAATATGCATTGTATATATCATCTTTACACCTTTGATGAACGTTCTTATATGTGAAATGCAAATAGTACATATATGCTATACTGGTACTCTGTGCAGACATGAATTTAATTCAGGGCTAAATTTGTTTACATTGAATTTGTACAGTATTATAGTTTAGGTATGTGATGATAACAGTTTTGTCAAAGAGCTTGATGTTCCATACTGTGCAAATAGGACTCTTATTTCAACAATTAGATTTTTAAAATGTTTTTCATGAATAAATGTAAGCTACTCATTAAACATCAAATACTTGGTTCAGCGCTGTATCTAAAAAATGGAGGCAGTACACTCAGGATTTACCTTGCAGGGATGCTGTGAGGATTAATTGGTGAAAATTTGGAAGTACTTTGGATATACGAAGTGCTATTCAAGTGTTAATTATTTTTATATTTAAAAATTGGTGGAGAAAACTTTGCAGTGAGAACCCAGAAAAGATGAAAATAAACATTTTTTTTACCTTGCCTTTGAATACTAATCTTTTAAAAAAGTTTTAACCTTTAATGTTTTATATTCCTGTGGTGTTAATTCTGTGGATGTTGAGCAGTAAGCAGAATAAATATCCTTCAACTTGACCTTCACAGATGGAGCTCAGCAAGTTGAAAAACAAAACTTTATTACCCATGCCCAATAGACTAAAGGTTGTTTTTCTTTCTCACACCATGCTAATGATTTTCAGCTCACTGAATTTTAATTAAAATATCAGCCAGTTTGATAGCTGAGCGCACTGGAGTGCTAGCATTTAGGGTCTCGTACTCCACATACTGAGGCAGTGGAGTCAGAAGCAGGACCACTGCATTGGGTCAGAAAACAGTTCTTTCTCATGGACGGGGTTACTCTATCCCATCCCCACACCTCAATGAAAAAGCTCTTAATTCTAATTGTAATTTTTTTGTATAAATAGACATACTAGTATTGCAGTTTTAAAATATAAATTGCATCATCTTTACTTGTTAAAATTTTAAAATTTCTGAATTGGAGAGGTTCTTCCTGAATAAGACATTTCAAAAAAGACTAGTTTCTACTCTAGCATTTCTACTTCATCATTAATTGCAGTCATTTATAGATCAGAATTACACTGTTATCAGTGAGATACATTTCTGTAAATGATTGATGTTTAACTAATGATGTAGTGTTAGAAAAATGTGACATTTGAAATACATATATCACAGTTCTTTTACCCTTAAGGAAACTAAATGAAAATAAAAATTAATATGGTGTAATTGCAATATTATTTGTGTATAAATTTAAAGTTAATACAAAATGAGTAGATGCAATACATATTACACATGTGTGACATTTAAAGTTAATACCAAATGCAATGTGAAAAGAAAAGTGTCTTCCTGATAAGTAGTGTAATGTTCAAATTTCTAAAGTGTCCTTGAAATGTCTTAACAATTCAGGACTGTTACATTAATATACTTGTCTGAATTTCATTTACAGTGTAGTTATTACTCCTAGAAGCAAGGAATGTCACAGTATAGATTGTCCTATTTCTCACAATAATATCATTACTGAATCTTCAGATAGGTCTTCCAGGCTATTACCCTCTCATTTTTCACAGAACTACCAAGAGGTACATACCTGAAGAGAGTTCGTTACAACTTTATGATATTATTTTAAATAACCTGTGTCCTGGTCCTCATTTGAATTAGAGCTCAAACTAGAATTGGCTTTTGATACTGTCCAGTTCAAGTAAAACCTTATGTGATACAGAACACTTTTTTCGTGCAATACAATTAAAAATTTGGTAGACTCAGTATGACTTTTTAACTATCATGCCAATTTCATCACATCTCTAGAGTTATAGACCAGGAACAGCATGAGGTGTAAGTGGTCTAAGTTTTGTACTTCATGCTAGGTGTCTGAAGTTAGATCAGGAGTGAACAGAACACATGTTTTCCCTTTTGGGGGGCGGGGAGACTGCAGGCTGCCTGCACTGTCTGGGGCCAGCAGGTTCAGGATGCTCCTGCATGTCTCCAAGTGGGCTCCCCGCTACCGAGGAAAGCCAAGCACAACCCAGAGGTAGGGCCATCCCTGATTGGCTGCCAGGCAGGGCCAGACGCACCTCCCCAAGTTGCCAGCATCTGTCAATTGCAGGTAGGTAGCAAATGCAACTGTGCGTCCCATTCCCTGCAGCTGTGTATGCTCCCTGACACTGTGCCTACTCATGGGTGCGTGGTGGGGGCTGGGTGGGTTCCTGCATACCCATACAGGACCTGCCCCCCACGCACCAACAAACAGGTGCAGCACTGGGGAATCCAGCCAGGCTGTGGTGTGCAGTGGACTATCCCTCCTCCCCTCTGCCATCAGCAACAGTAAAAGGTATCTGATCTGCTCCCTGGCACTGCACCTGCAAGAAGATGGGGGGTTGCTCTGTGTGGGTCCCCCCTACACACATACACACCACTGTCAGCATCAGCCACTGTGTTGATTCAGCTCAGTGACAGCTCACTGAGAGGTGGCAGGCTGCTAGTACACCTACCTGTTAAAGGAGAGAGCCACAAAAGTGCCTGGGATGCTGGTAGACTGCAACCAAACTTGAATAGGGAGTGGATCTGGTTCAGAAGTTTGATAGACTAGTCTAACTTAAATTGCTTCAGTTGGATACATCCATCCAGGCCTATCTTACTTTGGGTCCTACCATTTTAAAACCAGTCTATGTGTACTGAATTCTTGTTTTGTTACAGGCTTAAACCAGTTTTCAGTTATATCAGTCTGTACCTGGCTATATTCAAAGAGAAGTTTGTAGCTGTAGACTCCATTTCCATGACTGACAGCTTACTCTTGAGTTTTCTCTTCTTTATGCAGTACCATGCAAATCGGATAATAGTTTTTCCTGCTTCCTTCTCCCCTTTTCCCTCATATTCTGTGCTATTCAGAACTACAGGGAGTATGTCAAAATATTAGTTCAGTTTAAATGACAGTCACAAAGATATAACCTACGTCTGATCCCAAAAGATGATATTTGACAAAATATGAAACAATACTTCATATTTACTCCAGAGGTAAACTTTCTCTTCATGCATCATGTTCACTAACAATCTCAAAAGCAACATATTCAGAGTAAGTTTAGCATTTATTTAGCCATAGAATGAGGGAAATATTTAAACATCAGATTAAAGGAGGAAGTCATATTAACAGTCATCCTTTTTTATGTCTTTATTAGCCAACCATGAATGCCACATTTGATTCTATGGCCCCTGCCACATGTTACACTTAAGACCTGATTAACCAGTTAACCATGTCTTAAGTTGTGAGCTGACCATGCATTCAATCCATTTAGTGGCATGATAAAATGAGGAATAAGCCATGAAGTCATGCCATTAATTAAACATGTGGCTGGGAACTCCATCAGCTGAGGGGCTTCCAGCTGTGGGAGCTTGCTACTTGTCAGTGTAATGGGAGCCTGAGATCATGATGCTGGGTTCCTGCTGCACTGGCAATAAGGCACTGAATCTGACATGCTATCCCACAATTGCACATCCTGCCATGCATCTGTGGCATGGCAGGAAATGTGATTTTATGGATCACACATTAGATCTCATCATGCCTTTACCTGCACACCTAGCATAAGCTTAAATCTTCTTCCATTGTCAGTGATTTCTCATGGTCAAGGATGATCAATCCCACAAATCAAGTAAAGGGTTGTTAATGAGTCTGTTGATGGTGTAAGAAGGCTGATCCTAGAGCATCAGACTCTGACAGATGCCACAGGTGGTGATTAAAGGGAGGGTCAGACCATAAATTTCTTCATCTTGTTCCTTTTCCTTCAATTTCTGTTGTTGTTCTTCCTACACGGTGAGAGAGTTTATAGTTTTCCTCAAAGTACCTTCTCTCACAAGGCATCAGCACATAGCCCTGTCCTGAGCTAGCTTTTCCCAGTTCATAGTGTCAATGTCACACTTCTTAATGTTCATTTTGAGGGTGTCCTTGAAGAATTTCCTCTGGCCCCTGCAGGTCCTCTGTCCTTGGCTGAATTGGGAGTATAGTAGAAGTTTTGGTAAACATACATCAGGCATGTGTACACAGTGCCCTGTCCACCACAGCTGATGTTGAATAATCAGCACTTCCATACTGGTTAGCATCGGTAAGGACACTAGCATTTGTGTGACAATCTTCCTACTTCATGCCAAGGATCTTTCAGAGGTAGTACTGGTGATAGCATTCCAGGTTTTTCAGGCAGTCCCTGTAAGTCACCCGAGCTTCATAGAGAAGAGTTGGAATTACCACAAGCTGGTTCTCCAGGGAACTAGCAGACCTCCTGAGGCTAAAAAGAAATGCCTACAAAGGATGGAGGATGGGATTCACCTCCAAGGAGGAATATTCTATACTGGTCTGGTCCTGCAGGCAGCAAACCAGGAAAGCCAAGGCTGGAACTGAACTCCAACTAGCTATGAGCATCAAGGACAATAACAAGTCCCTTTTCAGATATGCAGAGAGCCAGAGGAAAAGCAAGGGCAACATTGGACCCCTACTGAACCAGATGGGACAACTGACGCCCAGGAAAAAGCCAACCTATTAAATGTGTACCTTGCGTCGGTCTTTCATCAGTGCCATGGGACGCCCATGCCCACTGCAGGACAGGGAGGTCTGGGTGAGGAAGATCCCCTGCCCTCCATCAAAGCTGACCTTGTAAAGGAAGACCTTTACAAGGCTGAAGAGGCTGGATACCTTCAAGTTAACTGGCCCTGACAATCTATACCCCAGGGTACTCAAGGAGCTGGCAAGCATCATAACCCAGTCTCCGGCACGGATCTTTGAGAACTCCTGGAACTCTGGTGTAGTAAGACTGGAAGAAGGCCAATGTTGTGCCTATCTTCAAGAAAGGGAGGAAAGTGGATCTGGCAAACTATAGGCCCATCAGCCTGACTTCTATCC
>NW_017728906.1:10412630-10417143 GCF_001723895.1 Crocodylus porosus
AAAAAAATATAGGAGAAGTTTTGTTCAAGTCCTGATGTCATGATCATTGAACACATGATGATATAGTCTTTCAAAGGCAGAGCTGGAACATCAAGTCCTATACTCGATCTCCTCTTCAATGTTGGGTTTCTTTGAGACATGGTTGCCAAGGTATTCAAAGTATTCAACATTTTCCAGTTCCTGTCCACCAATGAGGATGTTTGCAAGGGGAGTTGATTGGCTTGGAGAAGGCTGGTGAAGCACCTTTGTTTTTCTAATGTTAAGGCTCAGTCCCAGGCACTTATATGCTTGAGAGAAGCAGTTAAGGGCTGTTTGTAGGTCCTCCTCAGTATGTGCAAGAACAGCACAATCATCAGTATACTGAAGTTCCACAATTGAGACCAAAGTAACTTTTGGTTTTGGCATGTAGGCGGGAGAGTTTGAAAAGGTTTCTATCCATCCTGTACTCAATGCTGATGCCATGGGGCAGGCGGCCATGGATGCGCATCTTGAGGACTACAAGAAAGATGGAAAACAAAACTGGTGCGATCATACAGCCCTGCTTGACAGAGTTAGAATGGCAAAGGGCCCCACAGTGATGGAAGCAGTCATCTGGTCACGCAGGAGTCTTAGGATGGTGATAAATTTCCCTGGGCAGCCAAACTTTGCTAAGATCTTGCATAGAGCTTCACGATTAAGAATCAAAGGCTTTGATCAAATCAATAACGGTCATGTACAGTTCCTGGTGTTGTTCTCAGCACTTTTCATGGATCTGCTGGGCTACACAAATCATGTCATGTCCTCTTAGTGGTCTGAAGCTACACTGAGACTTGGGAAGGATTTTCTCAGTAAAACAGAGCAGTCAGCTCAGCAGAATCCAAATGAGGATTTTCCCAGCAATAGAAAGGAAAGCAATACCTCAAGTTTCCACAATCAGACTTATCTCCCTTTTTAAAAATGGTGAGAGTATTGGCATTCCTTAGGTCAGCAGGATTTTCCTTGGTGTTCCAGATTTTGAGAAACAGTATGGGGAACCTGTTGGTCATAGTTTCCCCACCGACTCTGAACACCTAAGCTGGTATGCCAACAAGGCCAGATGCTTTGTTGTTCTTCATCTATCTTATCAGCTGGTGGACTTATCAGAAGAGGTACATGGACTGGCATGTGCTTTTCTTATTGGATGCTGCAGAATGAGTTCAATGGTTTCATCAGTCATCATTGATTCTCAATTCAGGAGCTTTTGGTAGTGCTCCTTCTGGCAGCTTTTCATGGACTTATCTTTGAGGAGTGCACTGCCATCTTCAATTCTAAGCAGGGTGAGTCTGCAAGAGCTTGATCTCTACACAGACATGATTGCACTGAAGAAGCTCCACATGTCATCATTGTCAACAAATTGTTGGATTTTTTTTTGCCTTTCCTTCCCACCATTTGCTTTTAATTTCTTAAAGCTTGCGCTGGATATCAGCTTTAACCCATCAAAAATTTCCCTGCTTTTGACTGGACGTAGGATGATTTTTCCAGTCGCTGAAAGCTTTTCTCTTGTAATCAAAAATAGCTTTGATCTCAGCATTGCTTTCGTCAAACCAGTTCTGATGGCATCAGGTGTGTGGCAGGCCTATGCCCCACTCAACACACTGCCGGTACCGAGTTGGCCTGCGACCAGCTGGGTTGGCATCTTGCAGCTGGAAGAGGGATCGTGGATTGGTCTGCTCCCCCACAAAGCTCCCAGGAAAAGAGGAGTTCATCGGCCTGTCCCAGAGGGAGCGAGAAGGATGGAGCACCTGTTGCACTTCCAGAATTTCCCCTGACAGCTGGCACAGGCTGGCAAGACTGCAAACAGGCAGCTGACTGGTCAGCACAACTGCTCAGACCATGGCAGGGTTTCTCTGTGGCATTTAAGCCCTTATCCACCAGAGAAAAGGAGCCCTGATAAGCCAGATGTCATCAATGAAGACTGGAAACCTAAGAGAGAGGGACTAGGCCCCAACAGAGGAGTAGTCACTGGTGGAACTTGGGGCTCAGACCCCACAGAGACCCCACACATGCCAGCCATGGCCAGCAGGTACATGCAGGATACTCGGGGCAAAATTGAGGCAGCCCGAAGGCATTGGCAGGACCTGCCAGGGGAAAGGACTTGCCAGGGAACTTGGCACTGTGGCCCACTACTGTGATACAACCTCAGAGACCTCAGAAATCCATAGCCATAGTGTCAAGCCCCTAGAGGTTATGAGGGCATGAGAGAATGTCCCACAGGATATTATAGAATATGGCCAGGTACCACCTGATTCAGAGCCCAGTGCTCATGGGGGTATAACCCTCATGAATTCCAGTGCAGAAATTATACTGCAGCCATACAGGTGAGGGCACCAAGAAGAAGCACCAGACTCAGCGAGTATCATTGCCCTGCTTATTCGCATCCTGGGTAAGAATTTCAGTTCATGTATTGTTGAGTTGCTAGTTTTTTTCCAATTGGAGACACCTGGACCCCCAGCCTGTGAAGAGGCATGGAAACTGTTCTCCTGGGAGGGGTGGACAGTACCTGTGGCATACCTGGATGCTGCTGAGACCCAAACAAAATCACCTGAATGAAAAGGGGTGTTGTGTAGGAGAGGTAAGGAGCCCTATAGAAGAAGCACCAGCCAAGGTACCCAAGGTCATCAAGGAACACTGAACATCTCCTGATGACAACTTGGGTACCACAAAGTCATGGCAGGTGAGTAGACCCTGGTGCAGCATGCTTAGATGGGCAAGACAGGCCAGCAGTGTCACAGTGAGCACAGGCCTGCAACAAGGTAGTAAAGCCAATTGATTCCATGCAGGCATCATGGATGGTCTGCTTTAGGTTGCCAATCTTCCTCAACACAAGTGTTATCATTTTCAGTTGCACAATTGGTGAGTTTCTTGTCAAGACATGTTTGAAGAGCTTTGGTGTCAGGGGTCTGAAGGCATTTGATATTGTACTGTCTTTGGACTGACTTGGGTTGCCTTTGTTTCACTGCAACCCTAATGGACATGATAGATATTTCATATTTACATATGAAAATATTAGAAAAGGTGCATAATGCTTTAGCACAATGCACTTGTCATTTCTTTACTCAGGATAATTTGTTTCAGGGGAAAATTGGATTGTGGTAGGCTTTGTTTTGTTTTAGAGACTGTTTCATAAGCTCTCCTTCAAAGATTACAAACTGGAATCAGTCCAGTTTCTTGCTGTAAGGGATGATACTTTTGATAAAACTATGGAGAGATTTATAAATATGATCTTAATTAAATATGTTGGAGACTATTGTATTTATAACAGCGGTATTAATCATCTTGGCTTTGATACTAATGAAGAAAAGCATCAAAAAACTTGAGGTTCAGTTCAGGCATCTAAACATTTGGATGTCTATCCAAAGATTACTGAATACTCTTTTGTGTTGGATCTCCACTAGCCTTTTTTGCTTTGAACTTCCAATACCTGTTAACAACCCTAGTGGTAATTTCAAAGGAATTTCAGTTTACACGGTTCTAGGCAGATGTTTAACTCTGCTTAGACAGCCTGTAGATGTGCTGCTTAAAATATTGGTAGCCACCGAGAACTTGTCTATATTAGCAGTACCACTGTTTTCACTTCTGGGAGAGAGAGAAAAGACTGGTGGAACAGAAATCTCCTTGGGCACGTCCACACATGCAAGCAAGTTCACTTGCAGCAGCTAAAATAGAAGTGGTGCAAATTTGAGCCAGGGCTTTTTGCCTCAGCACATGTGCTCGGACATGCATTTTGCTATAGAGCAAATTGTGCCCCTGGGGCAAATTACCTGCCTGGCTCCTTCCGTATCTTCAGCCAGGAGGAGGAGGAACTAGAGCCCAGGGCCAGCACCTGTGCTGTCCCCAGCAGTATAAAAAGCCACCCTGGTAAGTAGCTCAGGGCTACTAGCTCTCAGGAGCTTCTGGGGCCCAGTTAATTGGTACCTGTGGACACTACCCCTTGTGCCAGCTGCACTACTGAAGTAGCTCTGAGAGTTCTGTGCACTCCCTACCAGCAGTCTGGCAGTGGGGGGTGCTGCCTAGCTGTGACCTGCTGCACACCTGCCAGACATAGATGGGGACTGCACAGCCAGTAGAGGCATCTGCCCCTCTGGGTCAGCTGCCAGTGGACTGCAGTTGTCCTCCTGGTCCCATTTGACCAGGAGGTCAGCCACAGCCAGATGGGTCCAAGGTGCCAGCTCTGAGCAGGCAGGCTCCTGCCACTGGCCTCCCTATCAGGAATTCTGGTGTTCCCTATTGGAAAACTGAAAAATCCCTGATAAAAATAATTCCTAAAATCATTCTCTAAAATACCCCCCCAATCCATGTTCCTCCACAAGTAAAACAAAAGACCACTATAAAGAGAGACAGAGACAGGGTTCACTTGGACAATGTTTTATTGATATATCTACAGTGTTAAAGCAAGTCTCTAATCAGAATAATAAAGTGAACTCTAATTACAGGTTTCATGAATTCATGAATACATATTTTGCTGCCCTCACACAAGGGCTACACACCCCCAACA
>NW_017728906.1:10417739-10441638 GCF_001723895.1 Crocodylus porosus
GGGGGAGTGGGTGGGGCCATCAGGGGTCCCCCCCACAGTCCCTTCCCCCTTCCTCCAGCTCCCCCAATCCCTTACTCCCCAGCACCAGGGTGAGGGGCAACCATAGAGACACTCTGGCAGCCAGAGCATCTCCATGGAGGACCCTTCTTCCGGTTGCTTTTTAAAACGTTTTAAACTTCACATTTTTTTTAGACCCCTGGATCTAATTTTGTCCCCACGCTGCAAGTTTGCAGCGGAGGGAACATTTTTTGTTCCCACAGTGCCTGTTGCCCTGCCTCAAAAGGGTTTGAGGTGGGGCAAGAGGCACGTGTGCGCTCATGTGGACCCACCCCTTGAAGGACTAGTACTCTGATTTGAATTTCAGATTCAGTCCAATCAGAAATATAATACACTTATTTAGTATTCTCCTCCTTGTTTGCTTGAAATCAGAGCATGTAGAGGTATAAAATTTAAGGGAAGAAAATGTTAACCAGACAACAGGTTGGGGGGTTGGGGATTGGGTTGGGTTTTTTTGTAGATGTGGATTTATTCAAAAGCCTACACCAGTAGTATAAAGGGATCTCAAATTTATGGAACATGGGAATCAGGCTCTTCACTTATGCTCCCATTCAAGTGGAGAAGTCATTGCTTAAACCATGGACTGGCAACATACAGCTCACAAAGCTACTAGATCTGACTTGTGGAGCCAGATGGCAGCCAGCCATGCTGGGGCTGGGCAGCAAGGAGGCTGGGCCAAGGTCAGCCATCTGGGAGCTGTGCCTGCTCTGCTGCCATTTTCCCTGTCCTCCTCCTCCCAGCTGAAGTGGAGGTACAGCCTTCATCTATACTGGAGACATACAGCTTTGAGCTGTGCCTGTGCCACAGTTAGGAGACAAGGATGGGAAGAATACTGGTACAGGCTCAGCTGCCAGGCCCTGGCCCAGTTTCCCACCCCTTAGAAGTCAGGGTCCCCACAAACCAGTTGAGGAGCAGCAGGTTGGGGAAGAGTGACAGTGGCACAAGCACAGCTCCCTGGACCCAGTGCAGGCTCAAACACAGCCCCCTTGCCACTAACGAGCTGCTGAAGCCTCCTGGGTTGTGTGAGACTGGAACTGGGGTGTTCTATTCTGCAGCTTGTCAAGCCTGCTGGCTACTGGCTTGGACCATGATTAAAGTAAAAGTTGGTGTGAAGCAGTCTCGTGCTTTGACAAATAAGAAGTACTGGCTATAAGTGTGATGTTTAAAAGTGATGTTGATAGGCAAAGAGGCTACATTTTAATTATTACTGAGTAATATTTGCAAATGAGATCATATGCTGATGTGGCAAATTTTGGAGTAATGGGGACATTTCAACATTAACAAATGCATAGTACTCAGTATTCAGCTGCCCTTCCAGAGTATAATTCTTATTCTTTTGGGAAGGACAGGTCTAGTTTTCTAAATTGATTACATAATCAAGAAAGCCCATAAACATTTAGTGCTTTTATAGATACGGATGCTAGCAGTATTTTAAATGTTGTCTCTATGAGTCTTCCTGAGTTATCAATATACACTATAATTATTTGTGAATAACAGAATATCAATAGTTCTTTCCTAGGAGCTTTTCTGTATTGTTTGTTGGAATGATTGAAAGTTTCATAGCTGAACTGCTAAAATATAGTACTTTTTCTTTTTAATGCCTAGTGACTACAGACATTTCAAATTAAATAAATAGTCTTTATGTACTCTGAAATTCCTTGAGAAATTGTTTCACTGATACTTTATGCTTTGAAGTTAGATTGTGAAGCCACAAATATTTTTGATGAACCAGCCAGTTAAAATTTTTCCATACTTCTGCAGTACCATACCACTGGGAAGTTACCCATGTTTCACATCCATAGAGGAGTGTGGGGATGATGACTGCATTGTATACCTGGATCTTGGTGTCTTTTCAGAGATTCTAATCAATAAAAACATGCCAAAGCAATTTCCTGAAGGAAGCATTTGTATACTAGATTCTGTACGGGATCTCCTCATCAAAACTCACTCTGAGAGAGGGGCTACAGAGATAAAGTGTTCGATGACCCTGAGAAAACTGATAGAATACTTTATTTTTCTCAGTGTTGAGAAAGAGGCCCCCAAATCAGTAGGCTTCTGCAAAGAGATCCAGCACAATCTGAAGGTTTTCCTCAGTGTGCATTGGGATGGTACATTCATCAGCATTTTGAAGGTCAAGGGATGGTTGTTCTGAATACTTTGCTCTTTGAGCGAAAACATCCCAAGTGGAAAAGCATACAAATCTAGCCAATACTTCACACAAGACTTCATGACTGACAAAATCAGAGACCTTAGAGAGGTCAGTGAAGGCCATATACATGTCCTGGTGTTGTTCCTAACATTTTTTGTGGATCAGGCAGGCAACAAATATCACGTCAATTGCTCTGTGAGTGGTGTGAAACCACATTGACTTTCTGGCAGGACATCATCAGCAAGAGAAAAAAGATTGAAAATCCTCTGCGTCAAATGGGAAAATCACTGGTTGCATCCTTGTCTGCACCCTTACTGAAACCAATGTTACCAGCAGCGATCCTCAAGTATCAACTTTGCTGAACAAGACATTGTGTGAGGATGTCTAACTCCCCCAATCAGTGCTCAGTTGTGATCTGAGATTTTGCAGTGGTCAGAGGAAACACTACTGAGACACACTGAAGGCATACCTCAAGAAAACAAATGGTGACCAAAAAAAAGGAAAAAAAACTAAAAAAAAAATAGGAAAAATTGCTTGGAGGACCTGGCTGTTAATTGAGTCCAACAGTGCTGCATCCTCAACCAAATGGCAGCCCACTTCAAGGTAAAAAGTCTTTCTCTCAAAGCAGAGAAGGGAGTACGGAGGAAAGGAAGAAGAGAAATTCTAGTTTATGGCCTACACTTCCCTGCAGAAGGTTGTGCAACTTCTGCAGACAGGTCTGAGGCTCAATGATTGGACTCTTAAGTCACCTCAAGGCCCATCAGTGAGCCATGGTAGAGAACTTCATCTAGGTGAATGATAAGTAATGTTGAGTACCATACCATTTCTTTAAAAGGAGAGTGGCTTTTTAATTCCTGATTAACAGCAAATATACACCATTTTTTTCCAACTATCTAAGACCCTTTTTGTACTTTAGAGTTCTATCCAGCATCTCCCAAGGCAGACTCGCATGAAAACTGTAGGAGTCTGTAATATCCAAATTGAATACAGAATGCACACCTAAGTAAATAAACATGTTTTACTGCATAGCAGTAATTCAAAGAAAAATTTTAATCCGCCTTGTCCATTTGTCACTTTCATAGGGACTGAATATTAAGGCAAACTTTGCACTGACAAAGCAATTCTGCTTCCTTCACCACTCCTCCAGAAGAGGTCAGTATTGGTAAAAGCAGTCCTGAAGGTGTTTGTATTTACTTAATTATTATATACTACCCTTTCTGACAAAGGCTTAGGGAAGCTTAGAGTGTAAGAGTAAAATAACTTATAAATGAAAAGAACAAAACAAAATAGCGAAACAACTTATAAAAGCAAGTAGAATATTAAAATATAAAACAACCCAACTCCCCCAAAACAGTACGCCAGCTTAGCCTTGCTTGCTAAATACCTACCCATTTTGGAAAAGAGAAACCAAGTGAACACTGGAGTCCTGTCTGGTGTCTATAGCACATGATGCTGCAGATTCTCACTGAAGTTAATGGGATTCAGGTTCTTGAAGACACTTATCCTGCAGTACCTCAGCTGCATGATAGGACTTTAAATTTGTTTTTCTTCTTTCTTACTGAGAACTCATTCTCAGTAATTATTACAGAAGTTTTTTATTGGCTATGCTTATTACAGGATTAAAAGTCAGATTTAAGTGTGACCTAATGAATAGATCTGAAGAAATTGGGAGAGAGTAGGAAAGATTTAGGGAAAGAAATATTGCTCCTTCTCTAGTCCACCCTCTTTGTTCCTTATGAATAATGTTAATGTTTAATGGATAAATCTGAGAAGAGATTATAAATTTGTAAGGGTTTGTTTTTGATTTGTCATATTCTCTATGTGCATAAAGTGTGATGAGGCCCTTCCTCAATATGTAGAATTGGGAGAGAATCATTTTTTTACAGTAATGATTGAATTGCTCTAGTTTTTGATTGATTGTGTCTTTGTTTTATTCATTGTACACTTTGTCATGAGCTTTTCCCCTAGTTTGTTTTGGACTTATCCTTGTGTATTTGTATACTGTGTGTTAATTATGGAACGTTGCATGATTAGGATCATTGATGGACACCAATTCATCAATAGAATTGTCCAGTAGAAAGAACAGTAATCTCCAAAGCACTTACTGACACGATCTGGGGAGCAGATGTGGGGCTTTGCCTTGCTGCTCCTCTCTCCTCCCAGACAGATCAGTGAGGGGAAGGGAGCACCAAGGCAAAGCCCCCAGCCCTTTCCTAAAGCCAAGCAGCACCCACTTTGGGGATGAGGTGAGGAGCAGCAGCAGCAGGTGCTCCTTGCTTCTACTGTAAACTGGGCACTGCCTGGCTTGGGAAGGGGGCTGGGACCTTTGCCTCCATTCCTGGAGGTAGGAGTGGAGTGGATGAGGCTGCTTCTCACCCATTCTCCAAACCCCAGTGTAGGGAAGGTACAGGAAGTCTTTCTGTGCTGTTCCACTCCCCCAAAACTAGGAAGAATAAAGTAGGCACTGCTCCCCATGACTACCTGATTTCAAGGAGTTAACTTATTTCCAGAAATACCAACTGGAAGTGGAGAGTACATGATTAATGACAAGAGGGCAGGCTTGTCAGTCACATTGTCACAGCCCTGTCTGGTTTGGGTGAGTGAAGTGTCATGTCTCAGTGGCATTTGACTAGATCTGCTGACCAGTACAATGGATATGCTAAGGTTTTGATAGCCAACCCAGAACAAAACTGTTTTTGCCAAGCGGGATGGTCAGGATCACCTGACAAGTTGAGTTAAGGGTCACCTGATTGGGTGGAAGAAGTTTTAAAAATCAGCTGGCTAGGGAGTGGGGAAAAGTCACTGATTTTTATGGAGAAGCCATGAGCCGCAGACAGGGGATATTGGGCACCCTAGGTGATCATAAGGATATGATCATAAGAATGCCTAAGGCAGGGAGAGGCATACAGTTATTTTTTTTATTTTATCTGGGTCTATTTGTTGCTGTCTAAAGCAGAATTGTTGCATTAAAAGCATTTGCCATACCCATGTGTGTTCACTTTTGCTATTGGGTCCTTGAAGAGGTAACTGTAAACCAGAATACCCAGAGACTGGAACTCTAGGAAAAGGTGTGCTTAAGCACCAGGGGAATCCAGGGGAAACTGGCACTATTCTCAGCAGTAGGCAGTTAGGCTCTTGAATCTCAGACAAGGTGCTGAATGGAACTCCAAGTGTATATCTGAAGGTTTGAAACTGAGAATGGTCCCTGGGCTCTACTCAGGTTTAGAAAGCTTCAGAAAACATGGATCCAGTGTCTAGGCCAAAACAGGGCTATTATATATTTTATTTATCATCTTATTTTTCATAAGTTATCAATTTATAGATTTGTTGGTTGGTTGGGGGAGATTCTTGGTGGGGGGTTGGAAAGCCTCAGTGAGCCTTTTTGGGGGGGGGGAAGGGCAGGATATAAAATCCATAAAGAAATGTATAAATAAGCTGGAGGAGACTGATGTTCTGCAGATGAATTGGAGAGAAAAGAACAGGCAAAGCCTACATTCAGTATAAATGGGAGGGGGAGAGGGGAGTTAGCTATGTACAGGTTAGAAAATCTACCCCACATTTGTAAAGTGAGCACTGTAAACCAGTATTGGAATACTGAATTATCTGACATAGTATGAGTGTCTCTTATTTTTGACATGCAAAAAACTAGAACTCTTGCTTCCAAAATGATACCTTTTATTAGACCAGCTGGGAAATTGATACACCTGAATCCTGTGATGATGTATGTCTGCTCAGCAAACCAAATCTTTTTGCAATTCCCAATCTTTAAAATAAATTGTTGAGTATCAGAATGCACAAAGAATTTTTTTTCCTGTTTCTGTTGTCACTGTGCCTTAACGCTTGCCTAACATCTCTTCCAACTATACTAGGACGGCTCAACCCCCAGCCCACAAGCAACATGGACCTGTGGAGCCACATAATTTGGTCTGTGGAACTCCCCATGGGTCCAAGACTTTGGCAGTGGGAGCACGGTGGCAATTAACACTGCCATGGCTCCCTTCCTCCCCCCACCAAATTTCCAAGCCCCACATAGCTGTATTGACTCTACTTGGATTGGTCACAGATAGAGAGATCAGGTTAACATGCAGCTGGACTGAACCAGACCTGATGCATGGGGATGGTCTGGCCAGCCCCGAATGCAGCTGTATGGTATTTGGCTCTGGCCCACTGCAGCTGCATCAGCCCTGTCCAGGGCTGAATCAGGCACTAGTTACCCACAGATGGGATCTGATGCACAGAAGGATCTGGCCCACAGACTGGAAATGTCAGGCACCACCGAACTATATAGTTGGTACAATAAAGAAATATCAACAGAAATCCTTTGCTGCTGGCATGTTTCCTGGACCACGATAGCTACAATAACACTCCACCCCTTTGTCCATTGACGTTTTTGCTCTGAAACCTTTATTTAGAAAGAAAAAGTTATCTAACATGATTGCTGAATACACACAAAACTGGCTTCCTTTCCTTCCTTGCATTATTCCTATTTTGTGTGTCCATACATTAGTCTTTCCTTCATTAAATAATCTTCTATACAGTGCTGTTAGCATGAAAATATTTCAACAGTGTTTTTAAACTATGATAAAAAAGTGGAATAGCATTGTGAATATTCTTTGTATTTTCAGTAAACAAACAGATATTAAATCTTAAATACATTCTAAAGATGAAGAGAATAGAAATAAACAGGCTATGTCCATTGGCTGTCATGGATAGCCTAGTCCTTTTTCACAGACTGACTTTTGGGGTAATAAATAATATTGTTGCTCTTATCTGAGGTATCTGCTATAATTCATATTTCCTCAACATCACAAGCAAATGTACATGTGGTAATTGTGAAATTGTGAGAGTTAATTTTAAAAAAACCAAATTGACAAACTCGTGCATCTTGCATTATTTAACTATTTGATTTTTATGCTACCCTACCCAAAAAAGTTTACAGTAAAAACAAGGTAAGTCATAAACTTATAATACTATTGATCCATGACATTATAGCATGATTTCTAGTATTCTGTTACAGCATGACAGCAATTTAACAATCAAATGTTCCAAGGGAAAAAATGAGTTTTAGTGATTAAAAATTATATTCTGATTTGGCTTGTTTCCTGTAGTGGGGTTGGAGTTTTAGCACTCCCTCACAATTTGTCTGTAATTCACAGGTAATAAGACTTTCTTCCCTTTTGATTGGTTTCATACTTTTACATAATTGTGTTATCTAGTTCAGTGATGCTCAGCCTTTTTGTCCAGTGGGCTGATTATACCACTCAGAGGGTGATGTAGTGAGGCCCCATCCAGCTATGTGATGGAGGACGGGGGGTAGCCAAGCCCTGATCCAGCCATGCAGGGGAAGAAGATTTGGCCTGGCTCCAATCTGGCCCTGTGCTGAGTGGGGGACATGACCAAACCTCAGTCCAGCTGTGCAGGAAAGGGAAGGGCCAAGCTCCTGGCCCAGTGCTTAGAGGGGAGGAGGTGTGACTTGGCCCTGGCAGATGGGAGGGGGCATAGCCTGTCTCTGACCCAACCGTAGGTCTTGGGAATTTGACAGCAGGGACAGAATAGCAGAATTAATTGCCACTACTTTGCTGCCACCATTTTTTTTTTCAACCCATTGGAAGCCTTGCAGGGCACAGGTTGAGTGCCCCTCCTCTAATTCAGTTGCCCTTCCCTTGTTTTGTACCTATTTCTGCTAACTTTCTCTGCTTCACATTTTGAAAGCACTGTTCCCCTTCTTTTAAATGGCCATTTTCATTTACATAATGGGCTTAAGCCCGTCATTGCTTTATGTGGTACTTAATTGGGCACTATCTGCTTCTTTCACAGTCCTGAGGAACAGCATTTTGTGCCTGAAAGCTTGTCTAACATTTCTTTTGACTATACAGCCTATCCAATAAAGGCACTCAAATACAAAACAAAAAAACAACCCAGCAGCAGCAAAGAGCTACCCTTTCCTGCTCGTTTATTTCCTGCTCTGTCGGAATCCATGGGTGCTGAAGGAACTGGCCACTGTCATAGCTGAGCTGCTGGCATGGCTGTTTGAGTACTCATGGTGCTCCGGCCAGGTCCCCTAGGACTGGAAAAGGGCCAATGTGGTGCCCATTTTTAAGAAGTGGAGAAGGGATAAGCCAGGTATCTTTAGGCCAGTCAGTCTTCTATCCTTGGGAAAATACTGGAAAGAAATCAAAGAGCACTTTTGTGAAGGCTCAGCAGGGGAAATGATGCTGAAAGGAAACTAGTATGGGTTCATCACAGGTAGATCCTGCCTGACAAACCTTATAGCCTTTTATGACCAGGTCACACGCAGCCTTGACAATAGAAGATTATGAAATGCCTACTGTATATGCAATCTTTTAACATTGCTTTTATTTGTGGTTTTTAGATATTTTTCTCTGTATAGAATAGCTAGGGACCTACCTGATTCACAGCAGATGCCACCTGATTTTGTAGGCAGAAGGCAGGCCTGGGCAGCCATTTCGCAGGTGGAATGCCGCAGGCTCCATACCTCTGGCCAAAAGGTTCCAGCAGCCCTGTCCCTCTCTGCTGATTTGGCTGCAGGGGCTGCATGTCACGTGGCTCCAGCCCTTGCTGCTGATTGGTGGAGCCCTCACAGCCAATCAACAGCGAGGGGTGGGGCAGCATCCGTTTTACCAGAAGCCCTTGGATTAGGAGCCCCCTGGTTCCCTCCCTTCCCTACCCTGATAAGGTGCTGCAGTGCTTAATCATTTTTTTTCCCCTGTGGATTTCTTGGGCAATGCTGGATTTCATGGGAGCTGTGAAATCTGCAAAATTATGAAGTCAGTAGGTCCCTAATAATAGCAAATGGTAGTTGACAATTTTGCTCTTCTAGCAAAATCTGTAATTTAATCTGTGTCTTCCTTACATGTTGCCACTTGGTCCTCTCCCCTCTTTGTAGTTTCTGCTCTCAGAGCTAGCTTTTTTTTACTGTGGATGTAAAGTTATCAATGTCACCAGGGTAATTTGATTAATGAGTATGTGCTGCTGTTCTTCCTTTCCTCTGTCCAATTCATACACCTTGCCAAAAAAGCCCTACCTGATGCATTCCTTATTTTAACCAGTTACTAACTGGGCATTCTAGGTAGTCAGATAATTAGTTAGCAAGAAAACTACTGCAGTTTTTCTAGAAACAAGTATTAATACTGAGGATTAAGTACTGTTTGTTTGTGAGTGATAGAGTAGGTTGTAGATTGTTATTTAAGGGCTGTTCTTAGTTGTATCTATTTATTTTTGAAATTGTTAAAGATTATTGAAACTCTTCTGAAGTTGGATTGAAACAAGGTGGTGGTGGGGATTTATTAAACCATCCTTCACCAAGTGCACACTAACTATTGTGTCAGGTCCCATTAGAAAACATAGCTTCAAACCCAAGTACAATTACTCCGTTCATCATCTCTGCTCAAGGAAAACACCTTTTAAACTCAAGTAAATGAGGAGCTGTAGGTGAATATCTTGCCCAAATGAATGTTAAAATGTAATTCCCACCACTATTCTTCATTTAAGCAAATATGTAAATAGAACGTTACCAGAATGCCACAAGCAGTATCAAGAGGTAGTGAATATTAAGAGGTTGGGAACATTCAGGAATATAGATACGAATAACAGAAAATATCCAAACTGTTATCCAGGTGTGGCTTCAAAAATATCAGTTTTCACTTGAGAGAACGGGATCATTGTGCTATTGATTGGGAAGAAATTATTTTGAAATGCTACATGCTATATTGTAAGCAATAGGCCTGTGTGAAGCAGCTATTATTCACTTCAGATTTAGCCAATTCAGGGGACAGTGATTCTATTTAGTGTGTGCCTGCCTGGTCTCGAA
Organism: Crocodylus porosus; assembly: GCF_001723895.1. Classification (NCBI taxonomy): domain Eukaryota; kingdom Metazoa; phylum Chordata; order Crocodylia; family Crocodylidae; genus Crocodylus; species Crocodylus porosus. Next base: position 10,427,777 of record NW_017728906.1, read on the forward strand.
CATACAGTCATGTGCAGCCTTGGTCTGGGCGACCGGTAGCAGACTTCCCATGGTCTCCTGTGGGCTGGTGGACAGCTGTTTATCATGTGGGTGGCCTCCCCCGATCTTGCCTGCCATGACTTTGAGTGTTATACCAGTGGAGGGGCCAACCACCCAGGGTTCTGTTTCAGCAGGAAGTCCGACCGGCGGTAGTCTGTGGGGCTTCACCACCCCTACACCCCAACCTCACGCCAACCTCCGGTAGGTGACCAGGTCTTCTGGGCCATACCCATGATGATGTTGAATCCCTGTAACTGGGTGGCCTTCGTAGCCCTGTTACATTCTAGGCCTTGCTTCCCTATATAACTAAGTCAGACTGTGATAGGGCTTCAGAAAATCACTCTCTCTTGTCTCAATGCAGTCTCAGCCTGGGACTCTCAATTTAACCAGCACTCAAATAAAAGATGGAGGACAATGGAACATACGATACTGGGCTACCCTGCCTGTATCGCCTCGCTCTATCTCTCAGTCCCTCCAAAAGGGGGAAACTAAAAAGGAAAAACCAACACAAATTAAGCCAGGAAGGACCCATCTGTTCCCTTCCCCTGGCCTTCTGTTAGGGTATCAGAGTAACTTTTGCTCTCTATGATCACAGGGTTTGGCTCATCATATGGCCTACGTAGACCGCGGCCCTTTGCTCTGGGTCATTTCATCCCTCACCCCACCACGTGTGGTATGTGCCACTGCAGTCCTTCCCCACTGTCGGAAATGTCCAGCTTCCAGTGTTCTGCGGTATTTTCCCACGTACCCGGCTACTTCTTATGTTATGGGCTGGCACCCAGCCTCCTACTGTTTTGCTCCACAGCTCCCCTTGCTGCTCCCCTCTGTCTCCTCCCGTAGGGGGAGCCTCCTTCACTTCCCGTGTTCCCCTCACATTCCTACCTCTATCGGTGTAGAGAGCCTGTTCTGGTTCTTCCGTCCCTCTGACATTCCTATCCTTGTTGGCGCGGAGAGCCTCCTGTGTCTCGCCTGTCTCCTCACCATGCTGTTCCTCACAGGTATAGAGAGCCCCTGTTGGTGCGCTGTCTTTCAGGGTATCCCAGACGGCGTCCAGCATCCGAGTCCTTCCTGACTCTGCTCCGCCTCCCCTCCTCTCTTCTTTGATGTTGCATCTTATCTCTGCTAACTGGTGATTGTCGATGACATCATTGGCTGGCTTCAGCTGGATAAAGGCACGGCTTATGACCCACGTGGCTTTCTTTCTTGCTCCAGCTGCACTGTGGGTCCTGCTGCCAGTAAGCATCTTCTTTGAGTTATTTTTGTATTTTTTCCATCTTTTCACACATGCTTCCTGCCCCAGGAGGTCCCCGGTCAATGTTTGGGGTTCTTCACTCTCCCCTGGGACATAACACCCCCCTTAAGTTGCCTTGGGGTGGTTCCTTTGTGTTTGCTAACATCCTACCCATCTTATCCTGTAGTTCCATACGTTTTTTTTTCTCATCATTGTCTTTGGTTTCATTGTTGCAGCTAGATAGAAAGTCTGCTGTTACATTATTTACTCTGGGTCTGTGCACTATGCGGAATTTAAAAGGTTGGAAGGCCAGAACCCTTCTTGTAATTTGGATGTTATCTGTTCTCACAGAGCTGAGCCATTTGAGGGGGCATGGTCCATTACTAGCATAAACTCTCTTCCCATTAAGTAATATCAAAAGTGTTCCATCATCCAGTGTATTGCTAAATACTCGCGCTCGATAGTGGTATGCCTTGTTTCTGCAAGCAGCAGTTTTTGGCTAGCATAGGCTCTCCACTCTGGCATCTTCTTGTGTCAGTACTGCCTCAATGGTGGTTTCTGATGCATCCATCTGCAACATATAAAATGGACGGGGGAAATGACATAGTGATTCGAATCACTGTCCTGAATCAATTCAGCTGAATCTGATGTGAAGATTTTGCTGCCACAGAATTTCTGAATCAAACAGGCCCCATCCCCCACCCACTCTCCCAGCCCTGTCAATGACTTCCCTGCCTGGTCCCAGCCTCCCAGATCTTTTAAAAAAAAAAAAAAGCCTGGCACTCACCGACTGCTGCCAGGTGGGGGGCGATCCCTGCTGCCCCTGCTGCCCCCACTGCTCCATGCTGTGTGGGGGGCTCTGTCATAAGCTCCCATCTTCTGCCCACTCTCCCAGCCCCAGCACCCAGCTCTTAAAAATAAATAAATAAATAAGAAGCCCTCACTTACTGGCTGCTGTAAGGGGGGAGGATCTCTGCCACCCCCCCACTGCCTCAGGCTTTGTGGGGCCTCTGCCACAAGCTCCCATCTTCTGCCCACTCTCCTAGCCCTCCCCCACCCCCCATGGCTGCCCCACCTAGATCCAGCTCCCAGTCCTTTAAAAAAAAAAAAAAAGCCCCGCACTAACCAGATCCTGCCAGGTTGGTGGGTGGGGAGTGGATCTCTGCAGCCCTGCCCTGTGCTGCATGCGGGACTCTGCCATGAGCCCCCAGAAGCACTGATGGCTGCTGCAGCAGCCAGTGAGTTCATTGTTTTTTTCCTTTTTTAAACAACTGGGAGCTGGGGCTAGGCAGGGCAGCCATGAAGGGGCTGGGAGAGCGGGTGGGGGTCAGGAGGTCTGTGGGAGCCAGCAGGGGATGGGGCTTGACAGGGGTCCTCCCATGGTCCACTCCCCCACCCCCTAGTTACCGGCACAGAGTCCAGGTCCAGCGCCCTGCAGCAGCTAGTGGAGGCTTCCCGAATCATCAAAGCTCTCCAAATCTTTTCTGAATCAATTTGGAGAGCTTTGAATCAGTTCAGACCTTTTTATTGGTCTCCTGATTTGATTCAGATTTGGAGATTCAGGCACTGAATCAGGCCAAATCTCCTCCAAATCGAATCAGCACCTGAAGCTTCATATAGCCCTAGTAAGCAAAGATGTGTTTCTTTTCATTTCTTTTCTTTTCTAACCAAGTGTATAACTCCCACTCAGAATTATGAGGGCATAATGGACTAATTTTTGTTATTGTTGTACATTTAAATAGATAAGATGACAAGTGAATTCAAATGTTAGTAAAATATGGTGGGGGGGAGGCAGGCAGTAATTATAGAAAAGTATACAGTTTTGAAGGCTAACACTAAATGTAGTTAAAACAGTACTCTACAATAAGATGGATGATTTTAATGGTATACTAATTTTAAATCATAATTGTATGCTAGCAGAAACAGTCTGGTTCAATACACTGCAGATCATCACCCTTTACCTTGTGATTGCCAAGGGGGAGGAGATCTAATGCTGGTCTGACAGCTCCATCTGTGCCAGCTGCACTAGCATGACTCCTGTTAAATTTTTTTTCTACATCTCTAAAGAACCAGAAGGCACTGGTAACCTCTCCATTGCTAAACTTGAAAAGGTGCAGCACTCCCTCATGATTTCCCTTGTATGGTGGAGGTGTCACAGAAGTCAGAAATAAGATTTGCCCTTATGCAAAAGACCAAGCTCTTAGGGAATGGAAAGCATTTTAGGTTCTAGTGGATGCTATTTTGCAATAGAAAAAAAGATAATATTGTCTCAGTGACAAAAAAAAAACCCCTATGGAATATTTGTCTCAAATATTAAAGCACTTAATTATAATAGAAGTTTTATACTCTAAATGTTATGGCAAAAAGCTATTAAAATAATGAATAGAAAATGGGCTTTATAGTTTTATCAAGAAACAAAAACTTTAATTACAAAATAGACAAGTCTGTAATTATTGAGTAAATACCTATTTACAAAGGTTGCTGGTTACTCTCAGAACATATCGGCTGTAATGGAAGAACTTGTACTGATAATGAAAACTTTAGCATACTCTACTTAAGGAAAACATATGATAAAAGGATTGTCCACTTTTTAATGTATATGTTTTAAATAAGATTTAATTCTGTTTTTATGAAGGCTTCTTCTGGCCTGTTTCTTAAAAAGGCAGCATAATACAAGATTTTATATTTTATATGACTGCTGGTCTAAGCACATTTTTTGTGCCTAGAATCACAAGCTAAGTACAGATGTTGAAAAAGCTTGAGGTGGAATCAATCAACCTTACGTAGGTTTCCATATGTAGCAGAAGTTAGTACAGTTTTCCCTTTGGTGGGGGGAGGGGGGAGCACACAGGCTGCCTGCAGTGGCCAAGGCCAACAGGTTGGGGAATCCCCTGCATACTTCCCAGTGGGCTCCTTGGGCTGTCATAGATTGCTAAGCAGAGCCAAGCAGCCAGGTCACCCCTATGCTCAGCACAGCCAAACACCCATTTTTCCCTCTTCCCCCTTCCCTCCTCCATCATCATCAGCTACAGGCAGGCAGTGGAGGATACCATGCTCACCCTTTCCCTCCAGCCTGGTCATGCTCCATGGAGCTGCACCTACTTGCATGGGGGTTGCTGGGTAAGCACAATCCCAAGGAGCTCAACTGGGCTGCAGGGCATGGCTGAGCATGCTTGCACTCACTGCTGCATTATCATAGGTCCCTTTGTTGACTTGGCTGTGTGACCAGGGGCAGGGCCGGCTGGGTGTTGGACTGGAGCAACTGAGCACCGGGGAGAGCACATCTTCCTGTAGGGGAGGGGGGCTAGTGAGGGGCTGCAAAGGTGCCTCAGATATTGGTGGACCATGACCTAAATCAATCAATAGGAGATCTTGTACAGAAGTTTGTACTAGTGCAACCTGTTAGACCCTGACTCCATGACGCGCAGGGGAAGCAGCTTTAGCCAGAAACTTGGTGCTCTGGGAGGACAAATCCTGTGAGTCCTTGCCAGAGTTGCTCTAGTACATGGTCCTTGGGCTCAGACAAAACCGGGCCAGGGGAGGGATACTCTGGACTGTGTGCTGGAGCGGCTCTGGGAAGGGCTCACAGGAGCCTCCCCACAACCATCCTCCCACTGCAGAGCTAGCACCAAGTTCCCAAAGCTGCTGAAGTTGCTTTCCTTGAATCTGTGGGGCTCTGGTCCCTGAGGAGCAGGGGGTAGCCATTAGGGCTCTGTGAAATTTTGGCACCTGTTTCATTTCGGCGGTGTTTGGGGCCATTTTAGCACTTGAAACACTCTGCTGTCATTCTCCATGCAGATCCAGGGGCCCACACCCCCCAGGAGGGCTGTGGGCTTTGCCAGAATCCTCCCAGGGGACACGGGCTGCCAGATTTGTGTGTAGGATGACAGCATGCTGCCACTGCTGGCAAGTGCTACTCATTTTGCTCTGAACATGCCCTAAGAAGTGGCTACCATCTGTGCAATTTTCATCCGAATTAGGCAAGAAATGACAAAGTTACAGGCATTTTAGTGATTCCCCATTATAGCCTATGGCCGAAACATCAAAACAGCATTGAAACTTCAAAACAGATTCGAATCAAAATGGGACAGTGATCCAAAACACCATAACAAGTCACTGTCCCTCCAAAATGCCTAATCCGAAACTGAAATGAAACACTGTCAATTCGCACATCCCTAGCAGCCATGCCTTTGCAGCTTCAACCAGGAATTCAGCACTGGCTCTGGGGAGGAAAGCCTTGGAGCCTTTCCTGTAGCCACTCCAGCATACAGTGTCCGATGGAACCAGGACAGGGGAGGGACACTCTGTGCCCTGCCAACCTAGCCTGGGAATGCAGGGTGTGTTGCTGGCACTGCCTCCCCACAGCAGCTTGCAAGCCCTCCTTCGCCCCCCATCTCTGTCCTGCCTGTGGCTGACAGCTAAAGAGTTTAGGTGAGGGTCCAGCTAGGCATTGGAGCAGCCAAGCCATGGTTCCTTATGAGGGAGCAGTTAACAGAGAGGGGGGGCCACAAAACAACTTGGGATGCCATCAGACAGCAACCTAACGTGAATCAAAAGGGGATCCTGGACAGAATTTCCATAGATTGGTCTAGCCTAAATGATTTAAGTCAGATACTGCATCCATACAGGTCTCTTAGACAGGGTTCTGCTATTATAAACTTGTTTGTGTGTGCTGAACTTCTGTTACAGGTTTAGACCAATTTCCAATCACTTATACTAGTTTATGTGTAATGTCTATACCTGGCCTTCTGAGTGCACATCAATGCAGGTGCATCTTAGACTGGGTTCTGCCATTTTTAAACCAGTCTGTGTGCGCCTAACTTCTGTTATGGGTTTAGAAAGATTTCCAAGCACTTACATTGATAAAAGTATGTTGGTACCTGGACACAGTCACTCTTGATAAGACATATCAAAATATATGAAAAATATGTTAAGTATATTCTGGGCAAACAGCAAAAAAAATGTTGTGCACATTTAAAAGTACACACTCAAATGGAGTTTATCTTGATTATAAAGATTTGAAACAAGGGCTAGGCAGGCAAACTGATAATTAGAGACCATAGTCTGGAATCTCATAGTTGGTGTTAAAATAATCAAGTACATATTTCATAGACTGAAGAACAAAGCTTTTAAAAGAAAATGTGTGAGGAAATACAAACTTTCTTGTAATAGTTTATCCAGACTTATCAAAACTGGTGTCTAATATGGCTTGTTTAAAACAGGTACCAAATAGTACTACAACAGATTTCAGTTATTTTGTGACTGCTTCTACTTTTCTGAAAATCAAGCTTTTTATTTAGGTATCTACATATAGATCTCATTGCCTGATTTTAGATGGCCTCTCTTTAGGAAATGTTGACTTCAATATTTACAAAACTAAGGGTTCTTTTTTAACAATATCATTGCAAAATGTGAAGAAATCTGAAAAAAGGAAGAAAATAAGCTTTTACAAAGTAAGTAAACAAAATCAGGTTATCACTTTATACAAACAAGGCATTGTATCTACTTTTCTTTAGGTTGAAAAGGAATACATTGTACTTAAGCTGATACGGTCAATTGCTAATCTAACAACTAAAAAATTCTGGGGAGTATGGAGGTTATGTTAGAAGTTATGAAAGGCAAAGACTGAATAAATGTAGTACATTTTAAAGGGACCTGTAACCTGATTAAACTGCAAATAATAAAGAACAGCTATTTTAAATGCTTCTTCAAACTGAATATCTCTGACTGAGGAGATATCAAGAACAAGATATAGTACATGAGAAAATGATTAAACTGACCCAGTGGGAAGATCGAAAGATGATGATTCTTGCATATATTCTAAAATGTTTCATTGAACTATCACTACGCTGCTTTGTGCATATAACACGGTTCATCAGTATCACAGTTTTCCCATCCCATTGATATTAGAAGTTGATATGGATCCTAAATTCTATGGCCTCTGAAAATCAACATTTTGTTTTTAAATATTCATTACAGGTTGATTTTTTTTAAAGGCTTTAACAATATATCCATCAGTTTAATAGACACATATAGAGCAGTATCAATCCCAACAGAACTATCCAAATGAAGATGTGGAGAGTACTTGATGGCTTGCTGATTCTCTACTCTTAGATACTACCTCACATTATGGGAAGCTAAATATGTATTAGAAGCTGCCCTAATTTTACTCTAAGTGCTTTAGTTGTCAGAGAAGGGTTATTCAGTCACCATGGAAGGGGGAAACAGTTCACATGATTATAAATAGAAAAGGAGGAGGCTAAAAAGGCAATAATTCTATGAAGAAGCAGATTTAAAAGGATCAAGAATCAAGTATTTCCTCTTCATTGTTCCTTTTGGGTTGTATTTATTTGGATAACCATTTGATAGAGTAGATTGGGAATATATATATAATGCTGTGTTGTAATAAAGTACATTTAAAAATGGGTTTAATTGCAATTTTCATGAAATCGAGCACAAATTTGGAGAATATAGTGGGTGATATTCTCACCCCAGCTCTAGTCACTTTACCTTAAATTAAAAAAAAAAAGCCAGAACTGCATATCCAGTACTAAGACCCTTTCAGATAGGATGTTGTGAAACAGCACCATTTTGTTTTTACTTCCATTTTGCTGTTCCAACAGGAAAGTGTTTCATTTCAAGTTTTGTTTAATTTCAAAAGCACTGTTCCATTTCGTTTTGAAAGCACTGTTCTTGTGTCACATGTATGTGTTAAGGTGCAGCGGGGTGAAAACTGCTGGCATGGTAACCTCTGCTGAGGCCATGAAGCTTACCAAGTTTCAAGGTGATAGGTGCAGGGGTTTCTGGGAAGCTGCATTTCAAGCTGCTAAAAAACAAAACTTGTGACGTGTGTGTATGTTAAGGCTCCGCTGTTTTTCCTTCCCTGCTCGAGAGCACTGGGATTGGAAGGGACCTCAGGGAAGGATCACAGTCACTGGCTAGCTACACAGGTCAATATCAGACTAGTCCCATCTTCCCCCTCCTTCTCCTTAGTTTCTGTTTCCCTGTGAGCAAGCCCAGCTTTGAAACTCAAAATATTTCAAAACTTTCAAAACATTTTGAGTGCCCTCGTGTTGTTTTGAGGCTGTTTTGAAGCCTTTTGTTTCATTTTGATTTCACTGTTTCAAGCTCAAAATGAGTCGAAACAGTGTCAAAACAAAACACCCGGCAAAATTTCACACAGCCCTACTATCCAGTACCTTATGCAATTGGCTGAAGTTTTCCTCATTTCAGTAGGTACTGAACTGGTTTCCTCCTGTGAAGCAGGAAGCATACTAAGAGCAAGACTGTGAAGTTCGCAATCAGTGCTTTGATCCCTAGGGATACTTTGTAAGTTTTTGTCTATTTAGGCAGGCTTCAAGGATTGTCAAAATTATATTAGGCTCTCTATAGCCACCAGAGCAACAGCAGAATCAAGTGGGCAAAAAAGGAAGTTAGAGCTGTTTTTGTGGCTCTTCTCCCTAGACAGAATTCTGCACTTCACCTAGTTCAGTTGCAACATAGACTCTTGCCCACAGAATTCAGGACTCCCACAGCTGGGCAATTGAAAACTATCTAATCAACTGTAAATCACTTACATGTTGTGGATACTGGGAGAAACAATCCCAGCTTCTGTGTATAAGAAGCAGAGGAGAAACACTGTGCCAAACTTTAAACATACCTCGAATCAGACCTTATAAAAAAGTCTGAAATATTACATTCCTAGAAAATCATGAAAATGCAAAATAAGTAGTGTGAATTTTCATCCAATATTTTCAACAAATCCTTATAATCAAAATATAAATATTCAATCAGTCAGTCTGCATTATTTCTGTTATACAGAATTTCAATAAAAGTTCTATCCTTTTCAGCACAACTGAGAAAAGATGTTGTAAAACATAGATCTTGGAATATTTACAGATTATTTTTCAAAAGACTGATTGCATGAAGTTTTATCTACCTCCATACTGTACAATCAAAATACTTATTATTCAACTTGAACCACAGTGGGCTTTTGCAATTTGTATATTTTAAAAATCCTTAATTCTGTGAAGAGCCTTTTCAGAAGCTGAACTGTTCTAATACACTGTAGGGGGAAACTGAGCTATAGTTTTGGAGAAGTAGTTATTCTGGAGTGTTCACAGAAAATTAAAATGAGAAATTCCAGTCATTCTTTTAAAAAACAATTTTTGTGTTTTGAAACTTTTCACCAATAGTACATGATAGGAACAAATCTATAGGGATGGCAGGGAGAAGAAATGATTTTATGCATGCAAGCTGAAAACCTGCATGTCTTCTAATCAAAGGTATTCATTCATCCAGTGAGTGAATTCTGTGTATTGTATCCCTGAGACCCAAATCCTGCAAAGAAGATTCACTAAGTAGAGTTCAGTGAAACTCTTCTAGGGCTGAGAGAGGAAGAAGGTTATAGTTCTGTGATCATGTGTCAGTATTAAACACTTTCTCTGTTCATGTCTATGGATAGGGGGACTTCCACTATGAAAACAGTACTCAATACATTTCTAAATGATTCAAATTAATCTTAATACCCTAAAGATTAGGTTGGAAGCATTATACACATTTTATTAAGAAGATCATTTTATTTTAAAATAAACCATTATAATGTATTAGACATACAGTAAATATTATATATTATAGCATTTATAATAAACTATACATGTTTTGCATATATTATAAATGTTATACTGTCCAATTTATTATATAATTAAAATAATTATTTTAAGATTTAGAATCTATAATATTATTTTTAAAATACTATTAGGAAAATACTTTGGTTAGTCTAGAAGTCCAAATCTACCCTAAATTCTATTCGTTGCCACCTAAGCCTACTCTTAAATGTTAAAATAACATTCCTTTCTCCAGAACCTTGTCAACTTTAACAAAAATTGTTTGGAAAATATCTGATTTAACCTAATCTGCATTATTAAGGCAAAGTCTTCAGTATTGGAGTTGATATCTTTACCCCTGGAGCTGTCTTTGGTAGGGCGATGTATGCAGTGTAGGGTAGAAAAAATGGCAGGGCATATTACTCTGATGCTGCACTTTGCTACCATTAATGAGCTGGAGCAATTGCAGATATCTGTAATCTTATACTATAAAATAATTAAGAATGTGATGCTTCTATTTGTCCTAATGGAGTTGGAATGAATGAGAGAAGCACCAGAAAAGGGCAACAAGCTTTTTCCCTCACAGAGGGGAGAAAAGGGCAGTTTCAGGGGTGCTCTTTAGTCCTGTACAACAGAGAAGGATTATTGCACCCTGTTAAAGTTTTGGATTAGTGCTACTACTGCTGAATTATTCCAGATTTCTTTATGGTGGTATGATGTTAAATAAAGGACATGCACATTGATATAGTGAGCTCCTCATTACTATATCTTGCTGTGTACACTGGTAAAATCAGTGATCTGTTACATTAACCTTCCTCTCATTATCCTTAGTTTTGCTTCTTTAGTTTTATGCCTTAATCTGAATTAATGTGTTAATGTTTGTAAAGACTCTGAAGATGGGAAACACTATAAACATTTTTAATCGTTATTTTTGTTCACCTCCACTTGGTAAAGTTTAAATCCCTTAGCCTAAATAAAGGAGTGTATTGTATTGTCTTGCATTTTGTGTGCTGTGGGTGGGAAACTACACAGAAGCAAAGAATATTGATTGGCGCATTCTTTATAACTATGTGGAGAAATGATGTAGTCCAGTAAGTGATCATTGCACAGACAATGATTTGATTTTGAAATTGCCATTTCTTTCTGAAACATCCTTTTTCATTATATTAATTGGGTAGAAAAACAACAATTGTGGCATATATTAGAAAACAGTGAGGCTAGGTAGATCTGGAAGGAAAAGGTACAAGCATCTGGATTTTTGTCGGTTTTGCTCGATGTGGCAGGTACTGTTGGTGCATGCCACTTTAAGGGCTGAGCCAAACAGCCAGCAGGTGCTTGATTACAGTGGCCATTTCAGAACTCTGGCCACCTATATAAACAGAGCAGTTTGCTGCTGGCAGGCCAGGCAGAAACATCGCCTGGAGGTAAGGGCAGGAGCTTAAGGGGATGGTTTGGAGGTTCCTGGTCCTGGGCATGACCTAAAACTGCATCCTAGCAGGAGCCCCCAGGAAATACCAGGCCAGTTACCACCCCAGAAAAGCAGGTTGGGGCACCTTAACCCTTAGCCCTCACAATATTGTGGGTACAAGGGGGCCAGGTATGGCTGCGGCCACCTGAGCCCAAGGAGGGTGTAAGACCCAGATGGGGCGAGGTACGGCTACGACCACCTGAGCCCCCACAGGGGAGGGAAGCCCCATTTCCCCAGTGAGGGGGTGGAGGTGTGGGGCCCCAGTGAGGGGGAAACCAGAGGGCTGGGAGCTCAGTATGTGTGTGTGAGTGTATTGAGTTTCCCCGGGAGGAGCCAGGGCAAGCTTGGACCCGGTCGGGTAATTGACTGGCCATTACTCCGGTGAGGGTCATGGGAGAGGCCCAAAAGACTGTACATCTGCCACCCAAGGTTTGAGCTAGATAAAGCCTATAGCCAAAGGGACTCACTCTGGGAGGGAACAAGGTGGTATAAGTTGTCAATGTGTGAAAGAGACCCTGTGAGAGGGGGTGGAGTGTGAGAGGCCCTAGTGAGAGGAGGGTAGTATGACTGTGTGTGTATCTGAGGCCTGACAATGAGGACTAAGCTTGGTCTGGGAGCATTGTGTCATCTGAATGCCATCTGTGAGGCTTGGGCTGCTGTGTAGGGGAGGAACAGAGCCACAGATAGTGCCTCCTGGCCTCAGGGAAAGAATGGACAGCATCCCACCTAATAAATACCATAACTATGTATCATCAATGTGTGGCAGGAAAGGAGGTGGGTGGTTGGCCCAGAAACAGGTGGGCAGGCCAATGATAGACCAGCCCCAAGAAAGCCCCCTTTTATACTCAAATACAGATTCAAAGTTAAAATTCCATTATCTGACTTCCTTAGTCCAGGCATTCAAATCTCAGGTTTCAGTAAAAGTAAGTGGTATTATCCATCCCTCAAAAATAATTAAAGCTAATGGACAGAGAGCACTGACAGACATTTAAAAAAAAACCCCAAATACTAGCATTTTACCGGAAGAGGAAGTGCATTACTTTGACCTGGCTCCCAAGTGTCTGTATAAAGCAGGCACTACAGCAGGGCTTCTTGGTGCTTTTATCTAAAGCAGAGTCAATCAGCTATCAGATAGGTGTCAAAAAGCCCTGCTGAAGCTAATGTTATGCCAGGTCCAACTAATGTGGTGCCTCTCTGGGCATGTGCTGCACTTCGTGCTGGGGCACATCAAGCTAAAAGTAAAGTCCCCTTTGTTATGTTTTATTTTGTTTTGTTTTCACATCTGTAACCAGCCAGAGAGGTCAGTTGACTTTCCCCGTGTCACAGTGCTTGTCTGTTGCAGAACTGAGAGTAGGAAATTTCCTGCTATTCCTTTTCCATTCCTTTGGAACCATCCTTCCATTTAGGTGGATTATTATTTTTGAAAATAACTTCATGCTCTGCTTGCCTTATGGGGGTGTATAACTCAGCATTATCAGTTTATTAAGAATCTAACAATATATAACTTACAGTCCCTTTTTCAAGAGTCCTCTAATTTTATCTTTCATCCAGGAATAAAGAAGGAAATTTCTACCGTCATGTTCTCTAAGGGAATCTCTAAAATGGCTTAAAATCTAGAAGGGAAATAAAAAGAATCGTTGCTATTTGCAAAAGTGTATATTTTAAGTTATCACAACTTAATTCAAGCTTCTTAAATGCCTAGGGTGTGTGATAGTGATAGTCTCACATAAATCATGGGACTATGCACATTATATACTAGTATTGGCCCTCAGGTAATATAAACAACACTAATCAAAAGTATGGAAGCTTGTCTGCTATTTGGACAGTATCCACATTTTTGCATACAGTTCTGCTATGATATTGCCAAGCTGCAGCAACTATCCCTGACTCTTGCAGCAGATAAACAGGAGCTGGTAAATGGGCTGTAATTCCAAAGGGAGTATGAACATGAAATCTTTATAACATAGAGGGTTTAGCAGGGAATTGATTAGTGCAGATGAGGTAGACATGAGTAGTTTCTTACATGGAGCTATTCACACAAGTACATGCACAAGTAGAAGATGGTTGTTGCTGTTAATTTGATTTTAATGGAATTCCAGCTAGCTGCCCCAAACTAACAGCTGAAGAAACAGACTAGTTACCAATGTTACGAGGTCATAACATAGTGGCCTTAAAGGACCATATAAAAACATTCCTTTTCCAGGGATTATAAATTTACCATCAACTCATAAACAAACAAAATTTTACAGATTTGATCTTATGGTAAACACTGTTCCATTACCATTAAGTCATTGTTTTCTGCATGCTGTAGTCACTTTCACTGGGATACTAAGAGCACTGACATCTTAAAAGTTATTGATAAACTGTGTTTTGATATCTGTTTGCTGTACACAGTCTCTTTAGGTCCTTTTATGGTTTTGTGTAACTTTTGTCCCTTCAACTGTGTATCAAAGGCAAAATAAAGTTAGGAAGGCAGAATTTATTCTTTTTGGTTCTTTTACCAACAGTTTTATATCCC
>NW_017728906.1:10442993-10450016 GCF_001723895.1 Crocodylus porosus
TATATTGAAGGTCAGTAATGGAGTTTTTGGTTATCTTGGATTTGGAACATAACCGGTAATGTTGAAAGGATTCCTGTCCATGTGATTCCTGTCCAGGCTTTTATAGGCTACAGCTAGGGGCTGCCAGAGTGCAGCCCAGCCATGGCCCAGGAGGTGGCCAGCCAGGAGCCCTGGGGCTGGGCTCTGGCTGGGCCCCTTGTAGCTGGGCAGTCCTAGCACTGAAGGCCCTGCATTAATGTGCATTAACATGTCTACACATGCCTTGACATGGTTTAATTAATCATACCTAAATGTGGCACTTGCTTTATGCAGGTCTCAAATCTAGGCATGATTAACCTAAAAATCACCATTTTAAAGCACATTAAGAGTACACACATACACATGTGCCCTGAATGCTCCTTAAGTCGGGCTAATGTGTATTAAATGCCCACACATAGACACACCCTGTACAGCCTTGTTTGGTTCAGTGGTTGCCACTTAAGTCTCACCTTCTTGTCTTGCTTGCTTGAAAAAAAATATCAAAGTTCACTTTCTTGTTTAACTATAAAGTCATTCAGATGACTAAGACATTTTCCAAAGGATCCATCTCTGATTCCATTTCCAGTGGGTTAAACGTGAATATTATTTGCCTCATCCAAACAGAAGTGCAACATCTTATTTTGCACTTTAAATTTAGACTGTGACCAACCACTTTCTGAATCTGCCTGTCCATTTCTTACATCACTAAGCATTATTTTCAGCTGCATAGGCATTAATATGTTTAATTATTAATATTTTTATGAAGCTCATTTTCTTTTCTTTTCTTTTTTGTTTGCAATTTTATTTCCCTGGTTGTGCCTTTTATATTTTCTTCATTCTTACATGTTGGGGTTTGGGTTTTTTTCAACCCTTCCCACTGATGTATTTCTCTGCAGACTTTGAGCTGATCCTTTTAAGTTGTTTCTAATAGCTGGTGTCCATGTCTGTTGCTTGCATGGAAACAGATGCTGCACATTTCTTCTTAGCTGCTTTTTCCTTAATCACTGCAGTTGCAGAAATCTGTAAAGAACTTTTAATTAGTCTTATTAATAGTGTTCCCACTCTTTATCTGGGCAGTCAGAGGTGACTTGTTCTCTTTGAGATGTATTTTAAAGCTTGTCCTTTTTTATCAGATGTCACCTTTTGCATTTTATTCTCCTTTGTTTTTCTTTTTTATAAGTTCTGTATTAGCCTTGTCAGTTTTAGAGTTTTTTAGAAGTAAATATATTTACACCTATGATTCAGGGCAACATGTTGTCTTCTGTATGCAGAGCTTGAGCAAACTTACCATTTTTTTCCCTAGACTGGTTTCCAAAAGTGTTTGGCTTTTTGAATTACAGTACAGCGGCATTAAAACAGAAGTATTCTTATGAGAAATGGGTTCTAAAAGACCATGTCTCCTCCGCCAGAGGCCTCTTACTTCATGATTCCTTCCCAGTCCATTCCAAAATACTAGGATCCTTGAGCTAGGATTTTTATAGCACAGCACAATATTGCCAACTCTTTTTAGGCACCTATACATAAACACAGAGGCTACTCCAATGTGTTGGAGCCAACTTGATTAATTGAGTCTGCTGGTGGGTGGCAATTACCACACTGCAGCAGTCTTCTGTGTCTCGTGTATCAGTGTCCCTACGCGTAAAAATGGTGGCAGGGGCTTTTGAACTAAAGCTCATTTGATGCACTTTAGTTCAAGCACCCCCACTGCCATTTTCAAGTCGAGGGACACTGTTACACAAGATGTGGTGGCACTCTAATTAAAGTGCTGCCTGCCCCTAAACCCCAGAGCACATGTAAAAGTGCCCTTAGACTGCATTTTTAGGTAAGAATGTCTGACTTCTTCATTATCATAGCTGTCAAAGAACTGAAGGAAAGAGATGCTAGGAAAATGAAAGAAAACATTTTTTATATATATATAAAATCTTAAACTTAAAAAAAAATTCTATGCATCTGATTAGCATTCCCTGAACTTGTCATCTTCAAACTGCTGTGTTTTAAAGGTCATGTCCAATGTAAATGTCCTTTTTCTAAAAATATTAATTAAAAAAGATAATTATTTTTCTGACTTCACAATTCTATAAATTTTAGCTGGTTTTGCTCTGAATGTCACAATGGCAGGTCATTTTTTAAATCTGTGTTTGCAGATGAAAGCTAGGAAGCTAAATGTGCCAAGTGAGAATCCTTCTCTGCTGCTACCTAGCTTTGACCTTGCTGATCCCATTTCCATGGAGATCATTGGAAATACAGTAAGGGAATTTTGAAAACTTTAAAACCCTGTATAGTATTTTTACTATTCAGTCTCTGTTTCCATGGAAATGCAATAAAAAAATTCTAGCAATAACTATCAGTTCAAAAAGTGAGAATTTTCTTGTAGATGTCAGCAGATGACACTAAATTGAGATCTGCAAGGGCTGTTACACAAAACAAGTAATGAACTGACTCTCAGACCAGACATTTGTTCCTTTAAAGAATAACAAGGAGAATATCTATCTGCTACTGTTTCCTTGTAAATGTAATGATTATGTGCAAAGTTAATTAATCACACCTGTACTTATTTTATGTGCTCAGAAGTTTGAAACTTTCATCCTATAATCAAATATGTCCTTGAATAATGGCAGTTGTATGCTGCTTGCATAATCTAATCTTGTTCTAATTCTATCCCCATTGAAATGTGTGGGAACTGAGAATGCACCTCTGAAAATCTGACTGCCAAGCCCATCCATCCCCTTCTCCCTTCTTCCCCCCAGCCCCGGTCCTCAAATGCTTGCCAACACTTTTATACAGTTGTGTCTATGAGAATTACATGTCCTTAAATCACAAGGAAGGACTGTGAAAATATGAAGCTAAAATAGATGATTAGCATCTTTTTTTTGATCCAAAGAATTATTGTGTGTTATTTTTTTTGATTTGAAAGGAAAATTATCACCCTGTACCCAGATGTGCCGTAAGGTTTTATGACTTCAGGAACTTTGTTCTGTCTCTTAAAAGGCAATGAAATACAGACATAGTGACTGAAGTAGTGGTTGCTTCCTTCCTAATATCTAGTTTTTAGAAATCATTTTGCTTGGTTCTTTCTCCCTCCTTGATAATTCGCTCCTAACTAAGTTAATATTTACATGCAGGCATTCTTCCAAACCACATAAGAGCCAGACTCTTGTACCCTTATTCATATAGAATATTTAACACCAAAGGTAGCCTCATAAAATCAGCTAGCTTCCCAGTGGTGAGCAGAAGGCCTGCTGTTCCCTGCTTCCAACCCCTCCTGGTGACCCAGTGTGGCAGGGAGCAGACGAGTCACACAGAAAACCTGGCGGTGCATTGCCAGGGCAGTGTGGGGGGACAGCTTGCAGTGGCAAGGAATCCCTGCATGGCCCTGCTGTCCCCAGCCATGCTGGGTCATGCCTACCAGCTCTGGAGGCCCCGGGGGAGGAAAGCAGGGTGGGAGCTCAAGCCCGCAGTCTGTGCCTGTCCCAGGTACAGATCTGGGGATGTGCAGGTCTTCCCTGCCCCCCAGGAGTGCATGTGGCAGCAGGGAACTGGCTGTGTCCCTTCCCCATCCCCAGATGATGGCCCTGTTCTGCTCCCCACTGGGGCCCTGCAGCCGTGCATTATTGCCCTGGGCCTCAAGCCCCACCTGGCTGGGCAGCAGCCTCAGCCTGACCCTGACCCTTCCCCAGGTACAGATTTGAGGGGCTCAGGTCTCTCCTACCCCCTGGGACTGCATGCAGAAGTGGGGAGCCACCTCACCCAAGCCTGCAGCAGGGAGGGAGCAGAGACAGGGGATACGGACTCAGGTCCATACCCCTGTCATCTGGGGCCCCCTATGGCAGGGCTGGGGAAACAGGGGATGTGGGTGGGGGGCAAAGGGCATCAGCAAGCCTGGGGGGTGGGGTTGTGGGGCCTTGAATTTTAACTATGGGTTTGGGAATTTTTAGCAGAGAATTTGGTTTTGTTTTTTTTGTTTTTTTAATCAGGCAAAACCAGGATCCCTGGTAATAAGTCACCCAAGAGAGGAAGGCCTTATGATGGTGGAGAGGACAGTACGACAGACAAATGTTCTTGCTGGTTCACAGTGACTAAGCTAGTTTTTCTAGAGTTGTGTCTGTGGGTCTGGAGTAGTCATGCTTTATGAGTAATGGGTAAATAGTGTAGATAATGTGTGAGCTGTATAAATAGACAGTTTTAGGAGACTCTTCAGCAACATAAGCTGGCCTTCTAGAAAGCCTTGCAGAAGACCAGGTCCGCAGAGGAACAACAATACATTGATCTAATTTTCAAAATAAGTAAAGGTCCACATTCATATCTAGTTTAAACTTGTATAGTTCTAAAATTTGAGGAGTCATGCCTTCTGAGTCTGTCCTGGGACTGGCTCAATATTCTCCCTTTGTTTATTGTGATATTCATAAATAATTCTTCTAGCAGAAAGTTCTAGGTGTTTAAAAAATAATATATCATATGAAGTATAATCTTTTTGAATGATGGTGTGAATTAAAGCCTTAATCAGTAGCAACTACTGAATTGCAATTAATAATTCTATGAGAGGTTTTTTGTCCTATGCCCTTTAGTGTTGACTGTGCAGCTGTTAAATATTAGTGAAGTCCTAAAATGAAACAAGATTGTTCTATAGAAGCTTTTAGAGATATGAAAACATCTGAGTTTGCCTAAATAAAATTTTCATTGCTTGTTCCATGGCTTAATTAAATATTTTGTTTTTCACTTTTATAAATAAAATCTTTAAATATAAGCTCTTCTAAACTCCAAATTTTACTCATGACCTTTTCAGTGGCATTACTCTCATGTTCCTTTAGAAGTATGACTACTAATTCTGTTTTCCCAGGTTTCCATTTCATTGTTATTACCTCAGAAAATTTGTATGTTCCTGTTAATCAGAGTATTTCTCAAAGTAGTGCATTTATTGAAAAAATTTCTGGTTCATCATGTTTTTGAGTGATTTTTGTTTGTTTGTTTGTTTGTGGTGGGGGTAAGATGTAGTCATCTCACATCAACTTTTTTTTGTTCTGAATAGCTAAAGTTTGGAGAGTTTAGATTAGGGGAAAATGGCCAGCCTGATCTAACTTAGTTCGTGTAAGGAGGTACATTACATATATTGGGCTAACTCTACCCCATCTAAACGAACCTGTGTACAGATTCAGGTTGCAACTCCCAGGGCTGGAAAAACTTGACCCCAGCCTCAATACATTAATTTTGTAAAGAAGAAAAAAAAAACAGTAAATAAGGATTTAACTCAGAATCAATATATTGTTCCAGAGATTACTTCAAATTCACATTTTGTTGTTCATTTTATAGTTGTTCTGGAGAGGCCATTTTTCATTGTAAGGCATGCACAAGTAGAGAGATATTGAACATATAGATATTCAAATACAGTGTATTTCCAAATTCAGCATCTGGAACCAAATTAGTGGATCATTTTAAAAAATAGGTTTGTCTCCCGCATTATGGCTTGTTGTTGTTATTGTTGTTATTGTCATTCAATACCTTTTGGAACTTCAGTTCTATGGCTGCCTTGAGTGAAAAGTAAAATCATCTATATATAATAAATCCTTCTTGTTTTGTTCTTTGAAACCAGTTATCATTCGAATACAGAGCCCTTGCTTTCCTGTAGGGGGAAAAAAGATTTATGGTATTAGCTACATGAGTAGCAGCAGAATTCTGGGCTCCAATTTTTTAAGCTCAAATTTAAATAGTTCTGAAGAAAATATTACAATAGGAGAAGGATATTTTAATATGAGTTTTTTTCCTTTTCCTGCAGCAAGAGTATTTCACTGTTCCTCTGTTCAAAAATCCTTTTGAGGCATTGGGGTTTTTTTAACTCTGTTTAGAAGAAGGGTTGAGGGGAGCAAATTTTTAGCATCTTTCATACTAGTGCGCTCTTACACACATATAAACACACACTGTGAGAATCTTTCTCTTGGTTTTCTTCCCTTCTCCTTCTCCAGGTTTCTCTCTTCAAAGTTATCGCTTCCACTTACCAGAGTTTGTTTGTTTGTGTGTGTGTGTGTGTGTGTGTGTGTGTGTGTGTGTGTGCGCGCGCGCACGTGCATGCATGTTACTCAAATTGCCAGTTGCTCAAATCATGAGTGAGACTTTATGAAGGGGGATAAGACAAGGTGCCACGTTTATTGATCACATAAGTTAGACACAGAGGTTTGGGGCACACCATTCATACAAACTAACACAAATCATCATACACATCATTAACACAGACATACACATACACAAAACAACCATTTCATCCACACATACACCAAATAGTTACCAGCAACAGTTGCTCAATATCAGCCCAGTGTGGCTAGCCCAGGCTTATTGAGTAGATGATGATGATCTGAAGATAGCAGATTTAAAGATAACAGCTGGAGCGGGGTAAACAGATGAATCTGTGCTCCGATGAAACAGCAGTAGAGAAAAAGACTCACCCAACTTGGCATTTTCAAAGTGTTCTTTTATACGGATTGGCATCCTTTGTTTCAGTGCTTTGGGGTTTTTCCATACCCAGCTTCTGTTTTTGCGGTTGTTCTTCTTTTGTCTTCAGCTTATCTTAGCCTTGGAGTGTTTTTGCTGCTCGTCTGGCAGGATGGGTGCATTACTTCTCCTCGTTATCTTCTCTGTGCCCTAGGCCTAAAAGGGATTTTTCAGCCATCCATTAATTAGTTTACTGACTGGTAACTTACATTTGGTGCCTTGTTGCTTACATAAAAGTTAAATCTTCTTTTCCCATCTCTATGCCATTCTCTTACCACTGACCCTTTTAGAAACACTTATACATAAAAGCTATGCAGAGTTTGTTCACCTATGTCAAGCAGAAGGATACAAAATGGAGTTTTCAAGTTTCTTACAGGACAAGACTAACATGGTTTTATTGCACTGTTATTGCACTCTATTTTAACATCAGCTACATTAGTTCAGTTTGTTGCCGGCACAAGGTGCCTGAGGGAGGCAACAATTGGGTTCGTTGTCCGGTGTCCGTCACATCAAATAAACACACTG
>NW_017728906.1:10450116-10474347 GCF_001723895.1 Crocodylus porosus
CAGGCGATTACAGGCGCCAGAGAAAGGGTTACAAAGGTTGGGCAAGGGGGGGGTCCTGGCTCGTCTGAGCCCAGAGCAGGACTTCATCGACACTCATGGTCTTCCATCCCTCTGAGTTACCTAGGGTTATGCCCAGTGACACCAACTAGTTCATGCTACATGTGCAAAAGCATGTGCCTAAAACTAAGTGCTCAACTTCTTGCAGATTTCACCAAGTGGGCATATCCTCTGCTTCACCAACTGCAAGATAGGCTTAATTCTTAAGTGATTCTATTACCTGACCCCCATAGCAAAAGAGTGCTTTAGATGCATTCTTTTTTTCCTCATCATTAGGGAATGATAGCTTAGTGGCATATTAGAAAAGCCCTTTTCCTCCTAAATGGTGAATGGGCTATAAACTGGACTCAGTCTGGATTTTTGCAACATAGAAGCTGCTAAGCAAAGTACAGGTTTCTCTTGCTTTATGCTGTACATGTATTACTGGAAAACAGTGCATAACTTGAATTTGCATAAAGGAAACCACTTTACAATGTAACATATAGGGACATGTTCCAAGACCTCGACTCTACTGACCCCCAAACCCATTTCTACCACTTTTACCAGACAATTTTGATATTCACCAACAGCTGACAGTGTACACACAAGCACTGGGTGGTGGTAAACATTACCATAATGGGGATGGCAACTACAGAAACACACGTTGTAGGCAATGAGTGAGAAGCACAGATCCACACAGGTGGCTATATTTTGCTGTGCATCACTCCCACAATGTACCACAGAAAGCAGCTGACTGTGAGCTTCCACCACACCAATCACATAAGAGTGAATTTACCTCGCATATAACAAATTTTTAAAATTTAAAGGAGTGAATTCACACATACAGAACCCACATAAAGTGAAGGAAACCTGTATAATTTCCTAAGAGTACTGAAATAATTAGGAATTTTGTATGTTCAGCACCTGCATGAAAACAAACCATTTTATTTATGAGCTTAACTGTATTGGAAGAAGTTGAACTTTCATGTGTTGGAAGAAGCAATCTGTTTTTGGTGTGTGCTAGCAGAATGAATTCATATTTGAATGATGCCATTTTAATGACTGTAAAGTTCTTATCCCGTCATTGCATCTGTAATTACATATTGATTCTAATTTCAATGCACATTTCGACTTTAGCATTTATCATGTAACTAATATGACAACATAAAATGTCATCTATATAATTTAAGCAAAGTTATTACAAAGTTAGAGAATGCTGATGAGAGACAAAATGCAGTATGAAGTCTTCCACTCCTAATTGTTTAAAACTTTTCATTTTCAATTTTTGGAGGGTCATATTAACATATTTGCATGCAAATAACTTTTATTAATTTCATGCTCAGAACTCTATCCATTGCAAAAATGATAAACAATAGAAATTGTAGTGCTGTATAACATTAAAAATAAGAACTCTGGCATTTTGAGTAACATTTATAAACAGATGTTCCCATCACTAATATATCAGCATATCTCTAGAACTGCACATCTAAAAGGCCATACAACTTTGTGCTGTAGCTGTAGTTATGGTAGATGCACAGAAATATCCACATGCTAAGTCCCTCTTATTAATTTGAGTGGTTTGATGTAAATCTTTGGAAAATCAGTATTTCCTTAAATCAGTAGATTCTGTAATAATTTAAGCAGTTTAGAAACCTTTCATGGATGGTGTTTAAATCTTTTGTTGTTAGCGTTGTTGCATAATCGAAATTTTAATCAGAAAGTTCAATAGATTAATATAGTGGCATTCTTTGCATGGAGAATCTCAACTGGAAAAGAAGACTCCTCCCCCACTTCCAAATGTCGTAAGAAAGCTGAAAATAATAATCATATCTGTAACCTGGTACCATCTCTAATATTGTGCTCTCTCTGAGATGTTATTTTAACCAGAAGTTAAATTACATGAGTTCTTATTAAACTGTGTAAACATAAGTTTTGGAACAGGCCCTACATGAAAATGCTAATGGTCATATTATCCGACAGCAGTCTTTATCACTGATCACATATTATACAATATATATAGACCTGTTACAAATTAAATGTATGGAAAATGCTAATCTTTCATCAGTACCACATAAAAATACTGAATATAGTTTTAGTAGCCTTGTGATGAGGGTATTCAAAGAATGTCAAAAAAAATACTGAAAGTCTGAGGGGGGTGGGTTTATACAGGGAAAAGTAAGTTTATATGAATATACAGAGTGTGTTTTTGAGACATACAGTTTCATCTGCTGTTGAAGTCTAGTCCATTAGACATAATTTCAGTGATACAGTTTTCAGATTTCTGTTCTTTATCAACACGGCACTTACCAACTATGTGATTCTTCTGTAGTAATCTTACTAATAATTTAGTAACATTTCTGCTCTGACTTTCAAGTAAAAGAAATCTCTCAACTCTCTATTAATATTGTAAATATGTTAATGTGTGATTCCTGTTTTTTTTCAAAAAAAATTATTTTCTTTTCAGTGGGATGCAATTACTGAAATGGATGAGCACAACCGTCCCATTCACACTTACCAGGTATGTAATGTAATGGAACCAAACCAAAACAACTGGCTTCGTACAAACTGGATCTCCCGTGATGCAGCACAGAAAATTTATGTCGAAATGAAGTTTACCTTGAGGGACTGCAACAGCATTCCATGGGTATTGGGAACTTGCAAGGAAACTTTTAACCTCTACTACATGGAGTCAGATGAGTCCCATGGAGTGAAATTCAAGACAAGCCAGTACACAAAAATTGATACTATTGCAGCTGATGAGAGTTTTACCCAAATGGATTTGGGTGACCGCATCCTTAAGCTCAACACAGAAGTTCGTGAGGTTGGGCCAATAAACAGGAAAGGATTTTACCTTGCTTTTCAGGACATTGGAGCATGCATTGCTCTGGTCTCAGTCCGTGTTTATTACAAAAAGTGTCCTTTCACAGTTCGTAACTTGGCTATGTTTCCTGATACTATTCCAAGGGTTGATTCTTCCTCTTTGGTGGAAGTACGGGGTTCCTGTGTGAAGAGTGCTGAAGAACGGGATACTCCAAAACTCTACTGTGGAGCAGATGGGGATTGGCTTGTGCCTCTTGGACGATGTATCTGCAGTGTAGGATATGAGGAAGTTGATGGTTCCTGCCATGGTAAGGTAACAGAATTAACAGGAAAAAAATGTCAAGTTACTTACATTGCAAGTAATTTATTTGTCTGTGGAAAGTACATCCTACAAATTTTCAAGGAAATGAACAAAATGTATGTTTTAAGTTATGATGTCATTGGTTTAGAAGAAAAAAGTAGTTCTAAGAAACACCACCTTAATCAGCTCTACCCATGCAGAATATGGAATTCCCCTTATTGTGGTGTAATGTTATTAAATTATGTCACATATTCAATACTGGTGTTTCACAATAAATCAGGTATGCAATTTCGCACTAAATCACTTCGTTTAAGGAACAAATATCACTTCCCTATTTTGGCTTTGAAAAGTGCAGTGTAATTAGTCGCTGAACTTTTGGAAGGTACTACAGAAAAGCATCTCCTTCACTATGTGTGCTGTGTTGATGTGGTCTCCTCTATTAATGTATCTGTCCCAGCACTATTTAATAGACTGATTACTTTGCAAACTTGTATGAATATCACCGTGTGCTTGCTATATATGGGACAGGTATAATATTGAACCTTGCTAAAGTAGGGAAGATGATGAATGGTATCTTAGCAACTTTTTGAAGATTACTTCATTTCTTGCTTATAACTGACATTCAGAGGTAGAACTGTGAACACAGACGCAGAAGCAGAAAAAGTATGTTTTATTGAGATAATTTAGTGTATTTAGAAGGCAGGTAGAGATGTAATTTAAACTAATTGAATCAAAGGTACATAATCTTTCATGAGTCAAAGCACACTTCATCCCATGCTATGGTAATATTATTTGCATTGGACTCATCAAAGGGGGTCACATCACTGGAATTTAATTATGACAACTTAATTAGCTAGAACCTCAGCTTCAATGTTGTTTGGTACATGAGCAAATAGGTAAGCAGATGAGATTCTTGTAAGCTTGGTACTAATCTTTGGTAAGGCTTTGAATTCATGTGGAGTAGTGACATGCCCTTCCTAAAACGCAAAAATGTGTTCATGTCATCCTGGTGCATTTCAGCCTTGTGCATGGGCTGACAGATTGATCTCAGTATCTGTCAGAGACGTCTACTGTAAGCAATGCATCTTACAGCACTCACGATACTGAGCTGTCATTTTTATCAACAGGAAGGTTCATAGCAATGATGGTTGCCCATCCATCTACCACAAGACACACAAGACATCCTGAACAGTATTAGTGTCTATCAACTAGGTCTTTTTGGCTAAATTTTTCCTATGCAATTGCCCTCATATCTGCAGACTCTGTGCCTGCAATACTGAAATTTCATCCAGTCTCCAGAAGTGCCATTTATTTACACTAGTGAAATCAAGCATTTGTATTTATTCATACACAGAATTTCCAGAAAGTTAACATGGTAGTCAGCTTCAGAGGTAGTCAGATACTACAAGAGTGTCTTTTGCTAAGGCTGTCTTTTTTCTCTAACAGCTTAACAGTAACTTGTGAACATTGTAGCTCTTTTCTTTGGTAGTGGTTTGTAAAATGAAACGTCATGTAAAACCACTTGCCCTCACATGAAATCAGGTTTGTACTGAGGACAGAGAAGAACCAAGGAGTTCATAACTTGTTCATAGCTTGTACAATGGCTTTGCCTAGGCCAGAATATTTTATGTAGCTGATACTCAATTCTGTGATAGGTAGCAGTACAGAAACTTCAGATAGAAAAAATAGTATGTAGACCACAAACATAAGCAATGGTGCATGGAAAATGTTATCCATCTATTACTATCAGAAAATGGAGCTGACTCTCTCCACTGTTTTCTGGATGACACCATTTATCGTCTTCTAAAATATATTCATCGCCAGAGTACCATTTTGGCAACATTATGGGTGGAAATGGCTATATCAAGGTATTTTTTCCACATGGGATTTCATTTTATCTCTAATGGAGTTAGCTACTAATCATACGGAATTAACAAAAAGCATTCATGATTTGTCAATTTATGCCCCTCCTATGAGCAGAGACATAACAAGCAGATGTTATATCCTATGTAGTAGTGTCAGAAGTGGCAGTTAGGCTTGCAGTAAAAACTGCCAGTCTTGTGCTCCCTCTGCATTGGAGCCTATCGTCCCAGCCCTAGTAATTTTACTACATGTAAGTTGTGCTGTAGAACGCTAAGCAAATGTTCTGAACCCTAAATCTAAAAAGAATTCTTTTACTGGTCAAAAAAAAAAAAATTGGTCTATTGACTGGTCAAATATTGTCAGATAATGGTCAACTATTGTAAACGTTTATTAATTAGAATAGTGAAGAGAGTCTTTAATCTTCAGTCTAATTATATGTTAATTACAAAAAAAGTCTATTTAACTGTTATTATGAAACATCAAATTCAATTCTAAAACATTGTAATTATTTTTTATTACAATCTGTGTTAAGTAGGAATAAAAGTCAATGATATTCAAGACTGAACAGTTCTTCTTTTCCTTGCCTTTTGTCCCAAAACCCGGGTCAGGGTCAGCCTGAAAGTTTACAAAATGTAAAAGAAAAAAAGAAGAGAGAAATGAAACGCACCTAAAACTGTAATTTTTACCTTTGTATAGCTATTAAAATACAGGCATGCTAAGCAGGTAGCAAGCCAACCCTTTCAACCATTTTCTGTTTGCTTTTAGAGATGCCTGCACTCACCGCAGGTGACCAGTAGGAGAAGCTTTTCTATGCTGCTGGTTTTGGTTCTTCTCTCAGCACCGTTCCTGTAGCCTCACAGGGCTTAATGGTGGGAATGGAAAGGAGGCTAGAAAAGCTCAGGAAGGGCAAGGTGTGCCTGTTCCTAAGACAGGGTGTTCTTAGCTTTGTGGAATATTTGACTGGTCAATTGACTGGCTTGGCATCCCTATTATGAACCTTCCTGTTGTATGATGATCACAGCTCTTCATTCATTAAGAGGATTAAGTCTGCTGCTGAATAAGTATCTCCCAGCTGGAAGCCTATAAGAAAACCTATGGTACGTTAGTTAGAGTATTTTTGTTAATTGCCCAGAGAATGGTAGATAAATGTTTAAACAGGTCATATTGTAAAATAACTTGTCTTAGTAAATTCTTCTTTTTAGCTTGTTCAGAGTTGTTTTCAGAGGTGCCTATTTCCGCTCATGTTGTCTATTTGCAGTGTATTTTTAAGGTTGATGTTGCTCTGGCTAACTTTGTATTTCTTGTAATACATGAGTGTTTTTTGTTTCAGTGTGTAAATGTTATCTTAAAGAATGGTTCTGGGTTCTGGCCCTTAGAAGCAGCAGTTTCATACCCACCAGATATTTAAAAAAATGAATAGTAACCATTAAATTGCATGTGTACTGACCCATATTCTCCCATGTGTCTGTTTAAATGCTGATGTTGGGAACTCATTGTAAGGGTCATGGAAGGATCTAAGATTTTGAAAAAGGGGGTGCAGATGGTGTGGTACTTCACCACATATATCACAACACACACTTTTCTCTAGGTAAAATAACCAGCAAACAAAAACATTTACTAATATGCTAGGATCTATGTCTATATTATTCAATATCTAAGATCAAAGCAAACATGAATATAATATAACTATTGGAATGTGCACTAATTTGGTAGATTATATATATATTTTTTTTAAATTTATAAGTTAGGTAAAAACAGTAATAAGACATTGTTTTATTAGTCCAGTAGTAATTATAGTTACATGTGCATCTGTTGTTCAGATTTATAAAATGAAATCTAGCCCCCTTGGGCATCTTGACAGTGCATCTAACACTTTCACTGTCAATCATTCCCACACCTGAGTTAATGTTCATCTAAATTAATGTCACCAAACCTGAGTTAAGGTTTTTAGCTAGGACTGAAATCAGGCTGCAGGGCTGTGAAATGGGGGAGACAGAGATTACCAGGAATAGCTAACAGAAACAGAAACTGCGAAAGAAAGGTAGCTTGATAAATAGAACATCAAGACAATTAAAAAGGAGAAAGGGTCATTAGCCCCTGAGGTTAGCTGGAATCAGGTATGTTATAACGAAAAGAGCCAGGAAGTCAAGAAGTCAACTGACTCCTGGGACACTGGCTGCGAATACCTTTCCCCTGGCCTTTTTGCCCTTCCCACAGGCAATTGGTTTTAAAGTTTAGGTGGAACAGGAATCATAGTGGGGTGCAACTGCACCCCCCTCTCCTTGGAACTGACTCCAGCATGGGTAGTTGCATTTCTATACTTCCTAAGCCTGCCAGTAGAGATCTGTTTTTATGCCAGTTGTGACTATAGTTTTTTTTTTTAAATGTGAATGCTTTTCATTGTCAGTTGAATTAGTCACAATCTGGTTTGGTATAGATTCCCCCTAAAATCATGAGACAGTCTGTTTGAGGCACTGCTAATTGTGGTATGTTTTTTTTTTCCCCAACAGCAACATTTTAAGCTTCCCATACAAATGAAGACTTAACTTGATTATTATTATGTGATAAGAAATGAACACAATATTTGAAACTTCCCACTTATTCTATAATCTACTGTCTCAAAGTAAGCCCAAAACTAGATAAGTTTCTTTTTCCTGTGCTCAGTATGACCCTAGAAGGCATATGAGCCTTACTAATTTCAGATCCTGCCAAAATCATTTTCTTTTTGTTCCCAAGCAACTTCTTTAACATTTTCAGTGTTGCACCCCATCATATTGTATACCATATTCTTAGCTTTTAAAATATTTGGTGCTGTACTGTTGATTCTCCTGATAGGATACCCAGTGACACAGTGAGTCTACGGAAGAAGACAGATAAGGCAATTTTAATTGGTTACCTCACTCAAACTGGAGGTGATTAGTGTCTTTTTTTTCCTAACATAGATAAAGTGAATGTCACACTTCCAAAAATAATTAGTGTTCTCACTGTTGAACTGTCCACTAGGTAGCAAAGGCAATTTGGGAATGAGATGATGTTAATACATTATGTCTCCATTTATTTTTCCGTACTGGATTTTTGTGTACATATAGGCAAGGGTTGAATAATGTCCCCCACTCATGTGTGGGTGATGAGTAATAAGCCTTTCACAGACCATCTTATAACTACCAAACATTCACTCATGGAATATTTCTGCAGGAATGATGCCACCATCACCATGACAGGTTGGAAATCTGCAAGAAGATGCACATAGTGTTAATGAATAAGCCTCTGGTCAGCCTTATTGCTCATCAAAATCCTTCAGACTGCAGTGGAAGTTAAAAATTATGTCAATTTCATAGTACTTTTGGGAAAGTTATTAGGAACAGCCTAACCAAAACATATAATAGATTCAAGTGAATGTAGCTAGATTCAGATCTGGAAATTTACATAGACTTGTTCATCTGTCAGTAATTTTGTCAGTAGTCACAATCCAATGACATTTTTTTCCACCAGAGCCAATTTAGAGTGAATGTACTTCTGAGCAAGGGAGTTGACAGTCCACTTACGAATATCCATATTTATTAAATTTGAAATTGAAAATGTGGATGCTGTTGCTGGAATATGTAGGAGAAATGTTGCTGAAATAGTTTTCTTTTTACTGAGTTAAGGTCATATCCTATTCTCATTTGCAGTCAATGAGACTTCTGCTGTTGACTTCAACTGGTGCAGGATTGCTCTCATGTCATGTACATATTTTGGATTTTTAGTGACAGGCATTTCGATATTGCAGTCTTCTCTGAATTAAATTTGTAGATCACTTGTCCATCTCTGATGTATTGAACTGAAATTTCAATGTGTACTTTTTCAAGTAAAAAATGGCTATATGATCACCCTTATCCATATTTTTGGGGTTTATTAAACATTTCTGAATAGTTTTACTACTGGCGATTTGGAGAAAGTATTGGAGGTCACAACTGGTTATAACACTGAGTGGGCAGCTTGCTGTGTAGGACAACTTTGTCAATACATATCAGTTGTGAGTTCCAATGTCCATCCAAGGATTTCCTGGGTTTCCTTTGAACAGAAAATGCAAACTATGCTGAATTTAACTTATACCATTTTGAGATTTACACTTGACACACAAGTACTAGGAACAAATAGTTAATTACCAGTTGCAGTCTGTAGGAGGATGTAAACTTGGATGGCTGGATGTAAGTCGTGTTGACTTCCAATGACCAACAAAGGAAAAAAGAAGAGGATATGACAGGAATCTGTAGAATAGCTAATAATATAGAGAAGAGCATTTAGATAATCCTATTCACTTTTCATGAAAATAAAGCAAGAAGGGGATATTCAGTGAAAAACTAAGAGATTAAAAATGGCTACATTGAAATTCCTTAGTACCATATGTAAGCTACCATATTTACTTTTATATTTTCCACAAAAAATAACGACCCAAAATCAGGGTGCATGATGTTAAGAAAGCTTTGTGAGAGTGGAGGCATCTGGTTGCTGGAACAGATGCCAAGATCTGTCTCCCTTCATTCCCTGGAAGAACAGGATGCCTGTTGCTGTCAGCCACCCTAAAATCACTTATCACTAGGCAACTATAGGGAAAGAAACTTAAAGTTGTTCATTAAATGAAACAGGAAAACCATAAGCAGAGTTTGTTAGGTTTGGAGACAGAAATACAAAACAAAAATACTTCAGCTGTTAGTTTGTTAGTGTTGTGGTGGTCCAGGAAATTATGTGAAGTAAGGATTTTTGTGGGTGATATATTTTTTGACCAACTTTATCCCAACAATGCATTTGCCTCTCAATTGTTACTTTATAACCTGAAGCAGCTCCTGGTGTTCACTTTGTGTTCCCAGCAGCTAGTAATCCTGCTAGTTTTTCCCAGACAGTTTACCAGTCTCCCTAGCTGGGGTCCTTTCCTGCTGCTGGGCTCGAAGTATCTTGGTTTTTCCTTTCCTCAAAAGGGTTCTCTTAAATTCTTACCATTATCTCCCCATCTCATTGTTTATCCTATTCAAGGGCAAAACTATTCATACCTTTGCATACGATTTCCTCCCCCAGATATTTATATCTCTGACAACTTTAGGTGACCTCTTTGATATGTATTTCATATGGTTTTGAAATGCATTAAGCTATTGTATGGGTGGAAAGCTAACACAAGACTGACTGGCAGCTAATCAACCAGTTTAGACTTTCAATAATAATTGAAAATTCACTGATTATGTGTCTATTGAACAACATGTTATGTACAAGCATATGAATGTTGAGCACAGTTGTCATTAGCTGTTGATGGAGACCAAACATGATGGTATTGATTCAAATTTGGACTTTTTGTGGGGGGGGAGGGAACATCTGCAGATTATGTGATGGAAAACATATATCAGTAGTGGTATGATTGTTAGCTAAAGGCTAATTCTTTAGCGGTTTGGTGAAACTTAATTGAACTTACAGATATAAGTATTTATGGAGTTCATTTAAATTATATTTAGCAAGTTACTGTTTATACCTCTATTAGCAATTGAGGATCATGTCAAAATGCATGCAGCAATTATTTCTTTTTAACATTGCTTGTTCTTAAGGAATATACTTAAAAGAACAAAGTAATTAATATTCTATAGCAGTTGGAAAAAATTTGTTCAAAGGTGAGCTAAGGAGCATTGATTGATATACTAAACTGAGATAAGTTAAAACATTCCAGTGAAGTTAACTGGAAGAAGTGGAGATCAAACAATTAGAAGTAGAGTTAGTTAAACAATATATGTCAAATAGTAATGTAGAGAGTTTACTGAAATTTTGCAATAAGGCAAACAACTTTATGTTGTATGTATGTTAGAGCAGCAGGAGTTGCATCCTGGTGGTCTTTTATTGGTCATTATTTCCTGTGATTTATTTAGAAATTATTTAAACTCTGAAGGTATATTGAACAAGAAATCATCTCTTTCCTTTTAGGAACTCTCTTTCAAAACTTAGTGAGTTATGATATGGCAGCTTTCAACCTGCTCAGTGCCAAGATATTAAACAAAACAAAATTCTGTGATGCAATCCTGCTTTACTTATCTGTCTGCTGACATAAGGGAAGTAAAATGTGCTGACAACAGAACAGAATGTGCTCTTGTATCCAAAAAAGAAACTATGTCTTCTCACATTTCTGCTAGGCTAAGTAAAGACGGTCAAAAAGCTTGAGGCTGAATTAATTTAGTCTTCACAGGTTAGTCAAAGCTGCATAGATTGAACTGATAAGTGAACAGACATACACTTTTCATTCTGGAAATGCAGCCATGAGCCTGCAGTGGCCCAGGCCAGAAGCCAGGGAGTGCTAGAGCATGCCTTCCTGCTTGGCTAGCCTTGCAGTCCTTCTTGGGCCAGGGCTAGCCTGCCTACCACGCAAGAGGCAGGGGGGAGGTTGCAGGGGAGTTGCAAAGCATCCTGGGATGCTGGGAGACTATGAGTTAATTTGAAGCTGGAGTGCATCTGGGGCAGAAGTTCATTAAATTGATTTAACCGAAATCAATGAAGTCTGATACCACATCTATCCAGGTTTATCTTAAGCTGGTTTCAGCCACTTCGAAAAAACTTTATGTGCATTGTTGTGTTATAGATTTGAACTGGTTTCCAATAACTTATACCATTTTATGTGTAATTCCTGTCCCTAGCCTTAGTGGTTATTTACTTCATGTAAGACAGTTCACTTTTATACTTTACACAGAATGTAGGAAAATATGTAGTGGGGAATAGGGAAAGATTTTGCATGCAAACTACTGTGCAAAAAAGGTAAACGAAAGCTTCAAGTAGAGAAGTGTGAAATTGTAGGTGTGTGTTTGTATGTATGTATGCAGAAATGTTTTCCTGTCCCCCTACTCCCAAAGTAGACAACTCCTTGTACTGAAGCTATATACTCCATTACACGTAATCAGGAATTAGGATGCTGGAGAAGCATATGTAAGGACTGTATCTTTTTACAAATTGAGCATGATTTTTCTAGTGCAGAAGTGAATAGATCACACAATTAAATAGCACAATTTTTCAAGTGCAGGAGGGACAACTGAATAGATGACTGCATTGCTCCATTAACTGTTCCTCCTCTGTTATCGAATGGGAGAGATACAGTAGCTACTGGTGCAATTGCAGCCAGGTTGCTACATTACTTGCAGTGGAGTCTTTCTGCTGCTGTGCCACATCTTCCTGCATGTAGATCTCTTGTCAAGAAATCTGACTGTTAATACTTAGCCTCAAATGAATACTTAGGACTCTCAAATTGCTAATACTTAATAACTGTGATTTAGTGCATAATTCTTAAATCCTGAATAGCTACACTCTGATTTTTTTGTAAAACTAAGAAATCAAATTATTTTTAATATTTACTTGGAAATTACTTCAAATTACTAAATGTTAGTGCAGGCTGCTTGAAGAACAGATGCATTTTTTTACTATTCCCGGGAAGTTAGCTCACTTTATGTGACTTAACTAAATATATAATATATAGCTAAGAGCTTTAGATTTCACTTCCTGTCAATATGGGTACAAGGAAAGCTTCATAATTATCTGTAACGTGTATTTTGTATTAAAAATAGTCTGTCATATGTAGAATGGCATAATATCAATGCTTCATAGAGACCCCTAAACACTGAGCAAAGTGGCATTTCTTCCAATTAACTCCATCTTTTCACTGTCATTTCTTCAAAAAGACTGCATTTTAATGTATTTTAGCAACATAAATGGAGGAAAAAGCACAGGAATTATACATTATGTGGACAGTTACTGATGTTGTCAAAGCTTTTGGATATGGGTAATTACAGACAGTTCTTGGCAAGATGCACAAAATTGGATTTGATTTTAATTCAAATACTGTATAGATTATGAAGATAAGCAGATATGCAGTAAATCAGAATTCTGATTAGGAGTTCCTAGGGCATATCAGGCATCAGTACTTAGGCTTTTATGTTCATACTATTTGTTTTATATTCATTTTTAAATGCTTGTTTATGCAAAATATTATTTCATACTCAAATGTGGACTCAGATGGAAACTTGCAGCATAGTATGTGACCTATTGACAAATAGCCTCTGTACCAGAGAACTTGCCAACACAGAGATCTGGAACCCACAATGGAAACCAGAGATTAGTGAGTCTCACTTCCATCCCTGGCTAGCTGATAGAATCTATTTTAAAAAATAAAATCAGCAGTCATTGGATCAATATGATATGCTGAAAAAGAGACAGCATGGTTTTTGCAAAAGAAAATCCTGCTATTTGATGTATTGTTTTTGGATGTTCAAAAAGTTTTAAGCTTTTAAAACAGAAAAAGAAAAGAAAGAGTTGCCATAGGATTGGATGGAAGATTCTTTCATGAATGTAAGAGCTGTTTAGAAAAGAGTTGTGGAAAGATCTCAGCAAGCAGCGGGCCGAAAAGTGGCAGATGAACTTCAGTACCAACAAGTGCAATGTAATGCACATGGGAGAAAAATAACCTCAACTATGCAAACACAATGCTGGGTTTTGAGGTAGCTGTTACAACTCCAGAAATAAAACTTGGAGCCATTGGAATTGGCTGTAAAAGCATCAATTCAATGTGCACTGGTGACCAAAAATTTAATGATACGTTGGGTATTATTAAGAATGGAATTGAAAACAAAACAGAAAATATTATTGTACCACTATATAGATCCACATCTTGATTACTACAGCTTTCCCTTTGCTTTATGCTGTACATGTGTTCTTGGAAAACAGTGCATAACTCGAATTTGCATAAAGGAAACCCACTTTACCATGTAACAAGTAGGGATACGTTCCAAGACTTCAACTGTACTGCCCCCCCCAGACCAATTTCTACCACTTTTACAAGACAATTTTGGTACCCACTAACAGCAGATAGTACACACAAGCACAGGACGCTATGATAATGGGAATGGCAACTATAGAAATGCATGATGCAGACTATGAGCGAGGAGCACAGATCCCCACAGGAAAATATATTTTGGTGTGTTCACTCCCACAATGCACCGCACACAGCAGCTGACTGCAGGCTTCCACCACAGTGATCACATAAGGGTGAATTTACCTTGCATATAACAAATTTTTTATATAAAAAAAATCATCGCGTAAGAGCAAATTTGCATGTACAGAATCTGCATAAAGCGAGGGGAACCTGTATGTGCAGTTCTGGTCTCTACATCTCAAAATGGCTATAAGTTAGAAAAGATAAAGAGAAGGGCAACCACATTGATCTAGGATGTAAAGCAGCTGCCATACCAGGAAAGACTAGAAAAACAGGTAATAGAAATTTAAGGGGATAAAATGGAGCAAGCAAGCAAGCGAGAGGTTCTTCACTGCTGTTTGCGGGCATAGAACATCTAGATTCTCCCTCACTAGCCAGTTATAGGTATGCTGAGCAAATACTTGTAATAGAAATTACAGGGTGGGTGTCAGATATTGTATTGTAAAACTACTACCTAATGTACAGTTTGTATTTTGCTATACTATTTTTGACTGTTTATTTAAGGAAACTGTATAGCCACCATCAGTTTTTTTAATTTAATAAAAGCATTTTAGCTGAATTAGTAATGGGAACATTTGAATTCCAAGAAAAATGTATCCTCCGGCATTTCTAAGCCAATGATGATGTGTGCCAGGGAGAGTATGACAGAATGCTGGTCTTTTGATCTCCTTCCGCAGTATCCATTTCTGTTGCTGTCCAAAACAAGTGCACCATTGATCCGACCCAGTATGGCACTAGTTCCTCTACTGTGTCTGTTTTTTATGCGTACAGAAACATTTTTACCTACTGGCAACCAGTTTATAGCTTGTCTGTCCACCAGACTACAAACTGATTTTTACTTAAAGAAAATACGTTGCTTGTTTAGACCAAGGAAAGTTCCTTTACCTCAGTAAGAGCAAAGATAACATAGATTCAAATGGGTGCAATAGTTGCTTTTTGGCTTAAATATTTTTTTCTATATTCAAAAACTAAAGGTCCATCAAACCACAATATTTTTGTTTAACAATGCAGAACTTTTGATTTGGACTAGTCTGAAGATTCATGGCTTCATTCAGTTACCATAATGCTTTAAAAAAAAACATTTAGGTCAATTTCAGTCCCTTTTATGGTTGTATAAATGTTACTTATTTGCTGTGCCTGACTTACATTATAGGCATATGGTGGGACAGTGGGAATCTGTATAGTCTTTCTCTTATCTGTTTGTTTTTTCTAATTTAAAAATACAATATCATCCTTTTCATTTCAGCATCCCAGTGTGGAGGGAATCTTTTTAAATGTTCGTTACTGAAATAAATTTCTTCTTACTGGAACAAAATAATGGCAGTGGAATTCATGGACATGCTTATCTGTTTCATGACTGCCTTTGTTAACAGCTAGAAATTCTCAGCTCTTTCAAATTTTCCTGTTCTTTTCCATACTAAATTATGTCATAACTGGCAGCTTACCTACATAGCACATTTCTAGCCACTTGCAGACCTGTTCGGCTATATAAATTGCAATGCAGTGCCCTTGATAAAAAAAAAAAAAGCTGGAAAGGAAGCTGATACAGAATTAGGGCATTTTTTTTCAACAATACAGCATGTTTTAAATTATTTTTAATCTCTGTGCATCAGTAAAAGTGCAAGGTAAAGTAAAATCTGGTCAGACTGAATTATAATGCATCACTTAAACTGAAAGCATTCATATACTGTAGCCTTCATTAACTGCTTTCTACTCCATTTCATAGGGGAGGGGAGTGAAGTATGAAACCTTGGTTTTATAACAGCTTCTGAATACAGTGTGCATATTAAAGAATCTATTACCTGAATATGAAATCATGCTGAGAAAAAATGGTTTTTCTCTATTACTTTACCTAAAGTGCGTGTAACTAAGTATAGAATGCTGTGTGAAATATATTTCCACAGTTTAGTAATCAAACACAATTAGGTAAAATAGATCCATATTGTTAATTAAGTTTCAAAGTAGAAATTATCAATATAATCTCTCTTCACATTGAGATATAAAGCAGAGACCTGGTGGGGCTTTTCTCTCAGGTTTGGTACTACAGTGTGCTGTTGGACATTGATCAATCCAACTATCTTTGATAAACATACGACAAATTGCTGAAGGGATTGTTCCAATTGATTTTTCTTGCTTATGACTCAGTAGGACAAATTCACATTTTGATACTAACACTGGTTAGTAGCCATGCATGGTAAATTACAATTATTTGTCCTTGGCACTCGCACATAGATATTCTATTTATAGTCAGATGCAACAATTTTAATAATCCTTGTCCTTGTTTATTCTCAAATTTGGTAAAAGGCAATTATTGACTTATTTGTTTAGTATGTAGTTCAGTATATTTTGAAGTTTGTTTTTTTATTTCAATGGGTTTTCCTATTAGTTAATCATGTTTCAATCTTAGTTAGTACCTTAGCATTTATTTACCTGTTCCAAAAATAAAAATGAACATGCAGTGAATTTCACTTCTATTTCAAGTTCAGTTTTTATTTGTCAAAAAATAAAACAATCTGAAAATCTGTATATCACACTGGGCATGTCTACACGTTCATTAATGGACAGTTGTTACTGCGCATTTAGTTTAGTGCTCTCTTAATGAAATACTAACTGAATGCACAGTAACTACGGTTACAGTTATAGGACTGGTGTATGTTATTTTTGTGATACTCACTGCACAGTGACCAAATAACACTGTGCAGTAGCTTTTTAGCACAATTTTTGACCTGCACCCACAGTGTTACTGCACACTAAGAGTCTTGTGTAGACACACCCACTGAAATCTGGAAATTG
This sequence comes from Crocodylus porosus, assembly GCF_001723895.1. Lineage (NCBI taxonomy): Eukaryota > Metazoa > Chordata > Crocodylia > Crocodylidae > Crocodylus > Crocodylus porosus. Next base: position 10,466,919 of record NW_017728906.1, read on the forward strand.
GTTGAGATTTCCCCTGCTTGAATAATGTAATTTTTTCTTACAAATCACCTAAGCTTTCCTTTCTTTGCAGTGAATGGTTGCTAAAAACTAATCTCAAACAGGTGAGAACAAATTGACTTGGAAAATGCTCAGTGCACTTCATACATGATCAACTGTACAGTTTCAACAAGCAAATACATTGCATGTAAGCAAGTTCTGCTTGAATGAAGACCACAAACTATTTTACAGATGTGACAGTTCAGCTTTAGTTGTCTCTGTATTGAGTTATAGCAATTGTAAAGCATCTTCCAGTTGAAGGCAATGTGTTTTTGCTTTTATTTTTAATATTTTTTTTATGGCAGGATGACTTATGAGGATCAGGGAGAGGCTTTAGTTTACTGAATAAAACCTCATCTTGGAAATGTTTTCTTTGATAGATCTGGAGAAGTCACATACACATGTATTAACTTTCTGACAGTTAAGCTGACTTAACTTTTTAAAGTCAACTTAATTGTCAGAGTGTACACACTTATATGGAGCAGAGTCAACTTAAATGCAGCGCAAAATACTACACCTGTATGGTGCACACTATTATCTCAAGTCACATTAGTTAAGTCAATTTAGCTCACACGGTGGCTGCCACCATGTAAAGGAGCTGTACGTGTGTACACTCCAGTGCGGCTTAACTTAAGTCAACTTAATTAAGTTGACTTGTTTTAAGTTGATTTACACACATGATGTAAAGAAAAGCCATTGTCATATTACAATGGCTCTCCTTTTTCTTACAAAATACAAATTTGCTTCTGAAATTGCCCCAAATTTTATGGTAATTTAACGTTGATTCAGGGTCTTACCATGGGACCTGTTAAAAGAGTAAGTTTGTAGTAGTCTATTACTTTTGGGCTTGCCCACTAACAAAGAGCTAACCATATTTGCTAAATAAAATTCACCATTTTACAAAAAAACACTTGTACAGTTTAATAAAAATAAAGAATTTTGCTTTCGATGACAAATCGTAGTTGGAATATCTTGTACATCTAGTCATTAGTTCAGGTTTGTTGTGTTGGTTTTTTTTGTGATGATATTTCTCTGTATAGAAGAGTAATTAGCATGATCTTTATAGTCTGCATTGTCATTTAATGGTATAAACCCGAAGGGGGAAAAAGATCTTTCATAGCATACTCAGTGAATGCCCAGTAGAAACCAGCAGTCTTTTGTGCCATCGTAGGCCCAGGTGTGGTTCCATTTTTACTAACTGGAAACCGTTCTTTGAGAAAAAAGGTGACTCAATGAAATCTAAATACTGATGAGGAAGAGCACTGTCAACAATTTCCTAAATCTAGGAGTTTTCTGTTGGCAAATAAAATTACTTCCCCTTTTTACAAAGAGAAGACTGCTGCTGAAATAAGTACCTAGGTATATAGTTTGAGGGGAAAAAAACACCAAAATGTTTTTAAAAATATCAATAATGTGAAACAGGTTATACTATCTCTATAAACACCCATAAATCAAGCTAAAAAATCTGGAGACTATCACCTGTACTTCCTCCAAAACAGATTATTAATGAGTAACGTATTCACAAATAAACCATAAAATAATGCATATGATGGAATAGTTTCCTTTAGAGGTTAGCCATCATTTTATTCAGTCAATTATTAAAGCATTTATGCTGAGAAATGTCATTTCAAAAGAAATCAATAAAGGATTTCCTCTCATATCATGTGGCTTGGGAATCACAACCCGGGTCTAAGTAAGTGTGCAAGGCCATTTCTGGCCAAAAAAAAAAAAAGAGTTATTGTTGGATACTAGAGAAAATGGAGGAGTGGTAAAAAGGTAAAGTTTTTTTGTTTTTTTAATTTGCATTGTCTCATAAGATATGAGATTTATTTTAGCTAGATAATGTATCCTGTTCTTGGTAATATTTATGTTGAAAATATTGAAAGGGTCTATTTTATGCCATAGAAATGATGTAGTATTAATATTGTTGATCTGTCAGGTGGACTATTTTAGTTGTTTAAAACATCTGGTATTTCAAACACTCTGAAATTGCACACAAATTAGTACTCCCTTTTCAGGGATACTTTGAGATATCAATCCAGCCAAGTACTTACAAAATTACTAACAAATTTAAGCACTTTTTGGCTAAAGATCGCAATAGGTTGGTAAGTGTAAGAGTTATGACTCCCCCTTGTTAAGGAGTCTTCTTCCCACCATAAATCCAAGTTCAATTAGAGTTGTGTTTCCTGATGGCTACCAAGTGGAAAAACTTTAACCAGGCCTGTACTCTGTTCATGTTAGAGCAAATGGAGGTGTGGATCTCCAGCCATGCTGGAGAGCTGGGAGGACAGACTATTCCTGTGTGTGACATAGTTGCTCTGCTGCTTACCATTGCTGAGACACAAGCCCAAGGGTAGTTTTTGGAGGTAGTGAGTGAACAGACTGCTCTCTCCCTTGATTTTTTTTTTTTAATTTAAGCAGAAAGAGGCTACCAACAGAGATTCAATTCTTCTCTTTGATCATCTTCCCAAATGTGTGAAAAGTTTGTGGAAAACTCACAAGGGTGATAGATAACACACCTTATTTTGATCTGTTGTTTGTTTATCCAAACTGGAGTTTCTGGCTATTGGCCCCTACACATTTCAGTGCTCTGAACAAAAATGTTGAGGTTCCTCCCTTACTATTTATAATATTCTTTACGTCTTACCAATGCAGCTCATTCTTTATATTGCTTCCCGAGGTAAACATTTTAGAATTTACATACCTTTGGATTTTTTTAGACGGTCCTTCATGCATTTCTTTAAAATATTCTTATTCTTTCTTCTTCTGGCTTTTTTTTACATTTTGTTTTTTTTCTAGACATCCTAAATTAAATATTCAAAAGAGCATAGGAAAGACATTTTATACAATGAATGCTTGTTTCTGATGTGTAGTGCCACACAACCTATAATGGCTAAATCTTCACAATACTTAAAGGCCTGAAATGAGTACTGACATTTCCTTGAACAAGTTGTGTAGATTTATATTACAGAATTCTGTTGAGCATGTCCTGAGTGTCTAATGTAGGTAATGCTCCAAGATTTTGAGTAGCAGAATTTTCTTACATATTCAAAATCTCTAACTTTCAGCCTCCTTATACATAAATACCTAGTATTTTTATTTTTTCCATTTTTGAGCATTTTAGAGTCTGGTCAGGTACATTGGAAGTACTTATTAAGGATAATAAATGTGTCTAATAGTATAGGATTATAACCTGAACATTGTAAATAGATTTTAAAGGTACCAGCTACATTCTTTATCAGTGATAAAGAGCACAAGAATCTATTGCATAGACTCAATTTTACATGTACTTGGAAAACAGATACATCTTATGACTTCTATATGATCCTGTTCAAAACTGCATCCTGTCCCTTTCCTAATGGCTTTCAGGTAAAACAGATTAATCCAAAGCATAATACCCAGGGTCTGCACCCTAGGTGACAGCAGAAGACAGGTCAGCTGCAGTAGATGCATTTCTTCCCTAAGTGGATGCCTGTGAATGGTACCAAGGTATCCTACCTCCATTTTACACTACTTTATTGTGTTGGCTCTGGAATTAGGACCCAGGTACCTTGTTCCGGACAGGAGGTGGTGTATTTTCCAAGCTCAGATGCACACCCTTCCCACCCTCAGACTAACCACAGCCTTTCCATCGATAATAGGCAAATTTATTGATACACGGTGATAACAGTAAAGAAACGATACAAACAAACAATATAGCTACCAATCCTAGGGCGGTCATCAGAGTCAAAAAATGTCTGGCCAGGATGCAGGCTTCACTCTAAGGCTATCTCTTAGGTGTCAGATGTCAGCTGCCTAGAGGTGGGAGGCCGCTCAGCCACCACTCCCCTCCAGGGGGATGGATAAGATTAGCTCATGGTGTACCTTTTGTCCATGGTGGCCTTGGACACCTGCCAGGGATAGGAATGGGGATCCCTCTCACTGATCCTCTCAGGCAGCAGGACGGGGAGGAGGACCTGGGCAGAACCCTTTGTTATCCTCAAGTCTCTGCTTTTGTGTTCTCCTTCGCTCCTTATGACTCCTGGTGACTTTTCATCCATGGCTAGCACTGATTGATCTCTGTGTTCATCGCACCATCTATGTTGTGTTCCATCAGCATAGTCCAAGCTCATCATATGCACGCCCTTCCTAAAAAAGGAATTTCAGCCCCCTCCTCCCTGCACCTTTCTGATGCCACCTTATTTCATGTTATGGAACAGTGTGGTACATATCCTCAGTTTCTCAGACTGTTTGTCCTTGTTTGTTAGACAACCTGTCTGCTTTTGAAGGCTGAAAAAAATCTGTATGTAAGATCCAGGTTCTTAAAAATCAGTTAACCCCTGCAGCCCATCCTGAACCATTCTAATGCACAAAAACACACACCCACATATTTATTTATTTATTTATTTATATGTGCCAATTCCCAAAAAGCAAACCTTTAAATCCCATTTCTAAGCTGTCATAATGAATCATGGGTGGTCTCCTAACTGGGTGCTATTATTGTTATTTATCTTCCCTTTTATTTACGTAGTCTAAACTTATACATGTTTTTATATTATAATTTTCTCTGAATCATGCTGCTATCTTTGTTTCATTTCTTCATCCAGTATGCTTCAGGGTCTATCGGGAATGCTCCTCAGACCATGAGTCATATTTTCAGTGGACAGAAATAACTTCTGGTAGTTGAAATAGCTATAATTTGTTAGTCTGGCAAAGGGAACTATCAAGGACAGTCTTCTAAAAGTGAGGTCTCTTAGACACTACAGTAGTGTTCCAAAGGATGTAGTGAGAGTTGCTTTGTTGAAATATTTTAACAAGACCTGTCAGATCACTGGAGAATATCTTTTAGGAAGTAAGCCTGCACTGACAGAAGGTTGATGACCAAATAATGATGGTCTTCCAAATTCAAAGTTTTATAAATCTATCTAACCTCCAGTGTATATAATTTTTGCAAAGGAAGGTGAACTCTGGGAATTTATCCATTCCAGTATGCTTCAATTGTTGTAGGGTTATGTCTGCTAACTGCAGAATAAATTATGTAAAATAAGTCTCGTACCTACCAGTAAAACATCTAACAGAGTTGAGGATCGCACTTGAAATGTCTCTCTTTAAAGGAATATTACTTCAAAGGAATAATGATCAAAGCATGCATAAATTCCCAAAGGACATGGAAATATATGCAGAGAGGGATTTTTTCTTACTCCAAATGCTAACAATGTATGTTTAGTTATTTGGTATCTCCTATTATATAATAATAGTTATGTATCTGAAATGTCTTAATTTTGCTGTGACAGCTTGACTATATTCCCAGATGTTAAATATTTCAAAGCCTATCTTACATATATGCATAAACAAGATGAAAGTGTTAATTCCAATTAAAATGATGCCCAGTTCAGTAGCAGCCTTAATAAAGTCCCTATGGAAAAGTAAATTAAATAGCATTACGTCTCCCCGTGTGGGGTCAAAATTTAGACTCCATTTTTACTATAAGCTTACTTTCCATGGAAAAACTGTATAGTTAAGATTAGATATGATTTGTTGATTTTTATATATATTTATTTTTATTTTTATTTTTTTTGTTCTAAAATTATTTGCGTATATGCAAGATTCTTAATAGCTGTTCCTCAGAAGGCTCTGGAAAATACTGCAAATGAAGGAAGAAATCTACACAGTGTTCTTTTGTTTTGTTTTGTTTTGCTTATATTTATATCTTTTTATAAAATGACATAAATTATGTATGAATGCAGTACCATTAGTTGGTCTCTGTTGACAGCTGCCACACATCAGTATTTAGGCTACTATTTTCTCTTGTATTAGTAATAAGAGAGTAATACAACTCAGCAAGTAATTTGTGTATCTTGGATTTGTTTACAGGTTTGGGAAGTTATTTTAGGCCTCTCCCTCTTCTTCTCCCTTTTCTCCTTATACCAGAGTTTTGACCAGTATGTAGAAATTTAGAGCTATCTTCTCTTTGTTACTGAGGGTGTAATCTTGATGAGGTAACTTGAGCTTGGCTTGCAGTTAGAAAGGCAGGTCCTAAAAAAGGTATGGTTGATATCTGGGCCAAAGTAGGACCTCCTCCTTTTAAGTCTCTTTTCAGGTACCCCTGATATATCTCTTTTCTTTTCTTTTTCTTGAGTTATCTTTTTCATTCTTATTTTGTATGGGAGAGTGGTAGTTAGCCAAGTAAGTCTGAAGTCAGGCAGAAAGCAGGGCAGTATGGCACCTTAGACACTAACTCATTCAGACAGGCACAATTTTTTGTAGGTGACAACCTACTAAGTCAAATTCTGTGAATGGAATTTAAGAGAGTGGGGGCACATCTACATGAGATGCTTTACTTGAGATTAGAGCTAATTACTGTACAGTAAGCATCACAAACTACATGTGCACATGCTTACTCATAGTAATTTGTTCTAATTCTAAGTAAATTTCCTCCCTATAAATACAAGTTGCAAATTTAATTGGGAGTAATTACTGCACATTATGGCATGGGTACATGTCCAACCAGGAACAAGTGTGCTCCTGGGCAGCAGGGGGTGGGAAATTGCTCCCTGAATCCAGACCCCACCTGTTGCCTAGGTGTGGTCTGCCACCAGATCTGGGGCTGGGACAAGTGTCCCCCTGCTCTGGCAATGGGGAGCTCCATGACTACATAGTGGATACTGGGAGATTCTTATCTTCCAACCTCAGCTCCATGACTGCAGAGCCAAAGCTGAGAGATAAGAATCTCCCAGCCTTCACTCTGCAGTTGGTACCATGGAGTAGGAGCTGGGAGCTCCCTACTGCCAAGGCGGGGGGACATCATCTCTGCCTGGGCTCTGGTGGCAGAGCCTGCCCCAGCAGCAAGCAGCTCCCAGGGACAGGGAGAAGTTCCCTGTGCTCTCTGCCAGCCCCTGGGCTATCACCCCAGGGGGTGCCTAGAGCTCCCCTGGCTGCTGCATAGGCCAGTGCAGGGCCAGCAGTGGTAGGAACAGACTGCTGCCATGAGCAACAAATCTGCCCCTGCTTACTCACATATGAAGATGCCTGTCTGGGGTGCCTGATATAAGTTAAGTCATCTTAGTAGGTGCACTAACTTAGAGCAAGAAAGCATTAACCTGATTTAGGAAGTGGTTAGCCCAATCTAGGAGGGCTAGATCTAGTGAATGCCTGCATACATTCACAGGAGAGCCCAAGAGTTGGGAAAGCCCAGGTACTCATACAGAAGAAAGAGACTTGGGGGTCATCATTGATCACAAGATGAACATTCTCCCCTTGTACTCGGCCTTGGTGAGGCCGCAGCTGGAGTACTGCGTCCAGTTTTGGGCAATTCAAAAAGGATGTGAAGAAGTTTGAGAGAGTCCAGAGAAGAGCCACGCATGTGATCAGTATCTGGGGGAACGTTTGTTCACCAGAGTGCCCCAAGGGATGA
>NW_017728906.1:10475323-10495615 GCF_001723895.1 Crocodylus porosus
GAGGACCGGGTGAGGCTAATAGGGGTTGGAGGAGGCCTCATTAGGGGCTCCACAATGGTGTGGGGACCCCGGTGCCAGAGAGGGCACCGCATCTAGGGGTGCACTGACCCCAGAACCCTGAGAAGGGGCACAGTGCATTGGAGGGCCAGGTAAGGCCGAGGCGGCCTGAGCCGTATAGAAATCGTAGACCTGAGGAGGGGATTTAGGGGCCAGGCACAGCTACGGCCACCTGAGCCCCAATTGAGGGGAGCACCAGAGTGGGCGCCAGCAAGAAGCCCAGAGGGTGCTTGCGTTAAGCCCCAGGAAGGGCACACAGAGGAATAGGAGCCCCAGGGAGGGGAATCTGGGGGCCAGGCACGGCTACGGCCACCTGAGCCCCAATTGCAAGACGAGGCCCCAGTGCGGGCAGGGAGTGTGATGCAGGAGCCCAGTGCAGGCAGGATTGTAAGAGGGAGCCCCAGTGTGGGCACGGCTGTGAGAAAGGCCAGAGAGTGTCTGTGGGGAGCGCAGAGAATGGCCCCAGTGGGGCGACTAAGACGAGCCCAGAGGACGTCCGTGGGGGCGCCATGAAGGCGCAGCAAAGGAGTTTGACAAGACAACATCCAGTACATCTGAGAGGTTTGGGGCGTGGTATTAGGGGTAGTAGCCACGCATAGCCCTTGAGGCTTTAATTCACGGGTTCCGCTAAGACGGGACACAAAGTGGGATATATCAGGGGTACCATGTCCAAGGGGGCAAAAGGCAGCCTCCCTTAATACTTTTGTCATCAAAGACGTGGCAGGTGAGAACGAGGGTGCATGGACACCCCCTTGGCATGGTAGGGGGCACTAGGAGAGATCACGGCCACTAGTAGGCCCCCGCCCTATGACAACCTGTAACTTGTAGAGGGGACCTAAGAAACAACCCTGTTAAAACAGTTCACACCTAAAATATTTCAGTCCTCTCAGAGGGCTCAGTAGACTGCACATAATAGTATTGACCTCTTAAAGACTGATGCACAGAAAAATAATAGTGTTAAAAAGATAAAGTAACAGCTCGTTTTTGTTTCCATGAACATTGTGGGTAGAAAGATCCAGGATGAAACAAAAAAAAATTTGAGTTCTAATTAAAATGTTACCAAAATTCGCAAGCTTATTAAGCATTTAGTTTAGTGCACCAAAAAAGTAAAGGCTACAATTAGGGATTAATTAATATAAAGGGCTAAATTTTCAAAACTTAGGGTAATGGATGAGTGTTGAAAAGCTGCACCAAAACCACATTAATGTGCTGGTGCTGAAGAACCCAGGCATTGATTGGTCCATCTGGAATGGACAAATGTTTCTAATAGTATTATGTTGTCATTGAATGAGAGAGCTGTATAAGTGACTTATTTTTGCTGACTGTCACTTCAGTCTTTATTTCATTGTCCTCAACAGTTAGGGTTACTTTTCAAATATATGAACTAGATATATGGCTAAAAATAAGCATATTCAGTCATTTTTCATAGTACTTGTACTCTTATATCCCCTTTCCACCCTACCATCTCTGCTATATTATATCTAATTCACATCCCATTCCTGTATACTTGACGCATATGACTAATCCTATCAAAATTAATGGTGAATATTTCTATGAGTAAAGCTTCTATATTACCTGAAGTACTGCAGGATCAGGCCAATCCTGTTGGTGTGTTTTTTAAAGATCAGTAAAATGCCATGCACATTTATTATGTGGAATAAAAAAATGGAAGTTCAATGAATGTGAATGAGTGAAATTGTAGTTTTTAAAAAGAAAATGGTGGGTAATTTTTATTATGCTCATGCAAATCTAAATGGAGTAAATGGTTGACTAAGTAATTGCTAATATATGTGTGCAAATTTTAGTCAGAAAACCGTACGCTCATCAACTTCAAGAGTGTTAAAACACTTCTGCAGGTTTGGCATAGGAAGACAGCACTTACAGAGACCAGCCAGCAATATGACCTTCATGGTTTTCCATTAGTCTGAGTACCTATTGATTTTTATTTTTTGATATTTTTTTTTGTCTCTAGTAGTTTTTTTGGGCACAAAAATATTTTTACATTTATATGCTCAATATACAAATCAAAACTGTTGAGAAAAATTGATACAAGTTCAAAGCCATAATTTTTTGATGAATAGTCTGTTTACATGCAGTTGTATTGCACTGGCATTTTTAAAGACCCATTTACCTTATGAAATACCTAAATTCCAAAAAGCCAACAGCACAAACTAGAGTGAAGGAAGAATTTTCATATATGCTAAATTCTGCTTTAAATGCAATATACAACCAGGCCCATGTCAAATAAACTTTAAAGTAATGTTCTACTTTACGTTTCTCACTGTGGCAATGTATACAACCATAATATTCTAATGTAAATGTAAAGTGCTTCTTACACATGGTCCACAAGTTAAATTATATACCCTCTGTGATACACTCGGGGCTGCACTCAGAATTTCAAGGTATTCTTTAGCTTTCAACCCCCTCTCTACTGTTTGCTGTTGATCACCAAGAACTAGCTAAGATGTTCTAGGGGCCAAGTCCTTGGCCCAGGGTGCCTCAGCTCATTCATAGATTGTAAGGCTGGAAGGAACCTTGGAAGATCATCGGGTCCAGCCCCCTGCACCAGGCAGGAAAGACAGGTGGGGTCAGGTGACCCCAGCAAGATGACTATCTAGTCTCCTCTTGAAGATTTCCAGGGTAGGCGATTGCACCACCTCTATTCCACAGTCTGGACACCTTAACTGTGAAGAAGTTTTTCCTAATGTTGAGTCTGAAATAGCCTTTCTGGAGTTTGTGGCCATTACTCTTAGTTCTTCCGAAGGGTGCCCTAGTGAACAGTTGTTCACCAAGCCCCTGATGTACTCCCCTGACATAGTGGTAAACTGTTACCAAGGCCCCTCTCAGCTTTTTCTTTTTCAGGCTGAAGAGTCCCAGGTCCCTCAGCCTTTTCTTGAACTTCACCTGGTTCTGACTCACCCAACTTGCTAGCCTGTCTAGATCCACCTGTATCTGTAGCCTATCTTCAAGCATGACTACTCTTCCCTATAACTTGGTGTCATCTGTGAATTTGGCTAGTGAGCTCTTCACCCCCTCATCCAAATAATTGATGAAGATGTTGAATAATAAGGGCTTGACAATTCAGGACTTAACAGCTTTTAGCAGAGGGGTTTTTTGCCAATTGGTCTGGCTATGCTAGAAATTATAGGTCTTCTCCCCTATAGGAGAGTCTGGTCAGATGCTCTGAAATCATGCTTATCACTGACAATAAGTTATAAAAATTAATGCACAAAGGTTTGTTATAAAAAAAAAAAGAAAAATTATAAGAATAGGTAACCATATATTGAAATTCAGACAGATATGAAAAATGTATGAAAACAGCAGACTATACTCACTATGATGTATTATTAATTCTGCATTTTAGCCCTCAAAACCCTTCAAGTTCCAACTAAACCAAAGTCCCTGCCAGACTGCCATCTTGCCTTACCCAGATTTTCCCACTTGAGAAATAAAGTACCCAGGGTCCACTTGTCAAAGGGTTACACCCACATGTGCCCCATGGCACCATCGTTATGGCACCATCATTTAGTATTTCCATTTGGAAGTACTAAATGACGGTGCAGTAACAGCCCATACTGTGCTGTGCCGGCAGCACATGGTTATTTTTAGCTGGTACATCACCATAGCAACGTGCTAGGAAGTGCATTGCCTTCGCACCGTAACTGCGGCATCATGGTTTGTGCACACTGATGCTATGTCACCATAGCACATTGCTACAGCAATGTAGTGCGTGGTATAGATGTGCCCAAAGATATCATTTACCTCTCCAGGCACGATAAGTATGTTTTTCTTATCTTGTCACATGCTGACTCCTCCATTCTATTTGTCCCATTCTCTCCAAAAAGTCTTTGGCCTTTTGGACTGCTCCCACTGACATCTCTTCTTGTTTAAATGGAACAGATCATCACTTGTGGGGTAGGGTCTGGATCTGCATAGCCATTACAGATACAAATTCTTACTGTTTACCTATCCTCAGCACTCTGGGCTTTGATCTCTTCTTAAGAGGGACTCTAATTGTTAGAAGAGTACTACTCAACTAATATTAACCAATCCTGGCAATACTGTATCAAAATAGAAACACCTTCATAAGAAATAAAATAGTCTACTCAAGCCTACAAATGAGGACATTAGATGCAGCTAATGCCAATAAAGACCACATACCATGTAGCAAATATAAACAAAGTTTATCATTAACTATGAGCAGAGACCACCAATAATATCAGTAAAACCAATTCAGGAAAGTGTCCATGCATGATATCTCATTAACATCCCAAAATATTTCTAATGTGGGGATTACTTTGTGATGCCCTCAGAAAAGTTTATTCTTCAGTGGACATATCTACATGTTCAATTAATACACAGAAATAAACTGGCATATATCATGCTGGAGTTTATTATTCCTGGGCACTGCATTTAAACGTGCACGCAGGACTGCAGCACATTGAACTGGGTTGCAGCAGCCCCATCTGGCAGAGAGCCTGGCAGGGGTCAGCCTGCCGGACTGGGGCTTCTCCATCCTTGCTCAGTTTGCTGCAGAAAGGCTGGCTGGGGCAAAAGGGTGCTTTGATGAGGAGCTAGCCAGCAGGCATCCCCCACACTGAAGCACCCTTGTAAACCAGCCAGCCCCATCAGTGTCTACAATCAGTGCTGCTAAGGAGTAAAACAAACTCTGCCGCAGAATAGTACTTATAAACACAGGTACTATCCTGTGGCAGTTGATTAATTTACTGCATCCTAATAGCACTGTACATGTAGACACTGAGACATTTACTGCAGAGCTAATTGGGCAACTCTACAGTAAACATCTCATATAGACGCCCAGTCTATCTAAGTAAATACTTACGAAAAAGCAGTTTTAAGAGTGCCCTTTATGAATGATTGCTGAATTATATATAGCCAGATTCTGCTTCAGTGGCAAAAAGATGGCTAGCTTGACTTTACTGGGGACAGAACAGATAAAGTATAGGCATAGAACAATAGTAAAAACCATTGTAAATGATAGAAAATTCTATTCTGATTTATAACAGACTTGCATAACTATGGTCCACTACAAAACATCAGAAATCCATAGTGATTGGTAATCAATTACTATTACTGTCTCTTAGCATAGGCAATTATTTTTCTACTTAATGATATAGATAGATTTCTTCCTGTGCCTTACTTCCACAGCAGATGAGATCTTCACATATTACTTTCTGTCCTGCACTTGTACAGCTCTTTACTACTGAAGGTGTGCCACCTTTATGGGAGTATCTAGCCTTCAGCTACCTCACCCCCTGCTCAATGAACTCAGTGCCATCCAGTAATTACAGTATAACCTCATGAATCTGGATAGCAAAAATCCAGAGTTATCAAATATTTGGTGCTTCCCTCCCTGCCGCTCCCCCCTGCCCTCCCAGATACAGAGGGGAAGCTTGCACACAGTGGCTGCTGCTGCTGCCATTCACCATCCATGCTGCTGCTCCACTTGTAGCTGCTGCTCCAGAACTGGCTGCCTCTATCCCCACCCACCTCCCCCGCTCTGCGACCAGATGCTGCACCAGCTTCAAAATTCCAGCATTTTCAAATTTCTAGCAGGTGCTTGGTCCCAAGCACACTGGATTAATGAGGTTATACTGTATGCAGTTTTCAAATCAGTTTTCCAAGCATGCAAGACCCTCCCTTACCCCCAGCCATGTCTCCATCAGTAGGCCCCCCAAACCTCATCATTGGGATGCTTTATGTGTCTCCCTGCACCCCACCTCCCTTCCCCTAAGTTCCTGTAGTAGCAATTAATAGTACAGGATTACTGCTTAGTAAGGCATTTTTTTTTTAGTGAGAAATTCTCACTGTATGCATGTGTCTTTCCAAATAAATGCAAAGAAACTAGATGTACTTTAGTATGTATCAAGCATGCTTTTCTGTACGTACCTTATACCGGTATTAACTAATAGGCAAAAGCACAAGGTGTTTTACGTTTCAGCCCCAAGAAAGACAAGAGAATTACCTAAATACTTTTTTGTTGTGGTTTCAGTTATAGATTCCTCTGTTCTTTACTACATTTTAAAAGTTTTCTTCATACTATAATTTGTATCCAGACTTATTATCACATTGATACCTAACACACCTCTGAAATGGTATTCAGGGTTCCTGTGGTACTGTGGCAGGGCACTATTTGTGCCTGCCATTTAAGGGCCTGGAGCTGGCAGCTTCCAGGTGCCTGATTAGGGCAGCCATTTTGAATCTGGGGCTGCCCATATAAACAGGGCAGGTCTGCTGCTGAAGGCCAGGAAACAGCATTGCCTGGGTGGAGGGCAGTTGGTATCATCTGGAGGTAAGGGAGGAGCTGTAGGGGATGGTTAGGAGGCTCCTGGCCCTGGGTAAACTTAAACTGCACCTTGTTGGGAGTGGGGGGCCTGGTGGGGCTCCCAGTGGTGCAGGAGGCCCCAGGAAATACCAGGCCAGTTATGACCCCAGTGAAAGGTGGGTCGAGGAGCCTTAACCCCTAGCCCCCACAACCGGGTGGTTTAACCCTTTGTAGGGTCTGGAGGGTGGACCCCCAGAGAGAGTGAAAAGGGCCATAGACTCAGGCCTGTCTGAACTTCCCCTAACTAGTCAATGCTGGGGCCAGAACTGGAAGGGTCAGAGGGCCAGGGGCCCACCTTGAGGTACGCCTAAGAGCTGAGGGCCTGGGGTTCTGACTGACCTTGAGGTGGGCCAGGGCTAGTGAGCCAAAGATCCTGGGGGGACCACACCCAAAGGGGAAGCGGTTCAGGGAGCTATGCTGCCCAGTATGAAGGTGGATGAGACCGCCTGAGGACAGGAATACAGGCAGGGTTCAATTAGAAGGATTCTGGGGCCCAGTGTGGGGGCTGGTAATTATGATAACATCTAGATGCCATCAGCAGTCTTGGGCTATGGTGTAGGAGAGGAATGGAGCCGCAGATAGCTCCCCCTGCCATCAGGGCAGGAAATAGGCAGCCTTCCGCTTATTAACATCTATTAATTAATTCCAACAAGGTGTGGTGGGTGAGAAGGCAGGCAGTTAGCCCAGAAACAGGTGGGTGGGCCACAGTTAAATTGACCCTGAGAACGCCCTCTGTTAGAGGTATATACCAAGTAACAGCTCATTTATCCCAGAGGCCCCTTTCTTCTTTCACCTTGATAAGGCAGAGCAATAAGATGAGTTGTTCATCTCCTGCCACTCGCAGTTGCTTTGGATCAGAAATAAGATGTGCAATTATTGTATAGGGCCCTGGCAAGAATGAAAAAAGGAAAAATTAAATAAGGTGAAGTATAAACCAAATTACATGTCTAAAACACATTCAGGTATGAACAGTCTGGACTGCACTGTTTATAAATGAAAGCTGTGTCAAGTAGCAACAGTGATCAAATTCTGTCTGCTGGATTACTAATAGTACACAACCACTCGCTCATGCTGTAAGTCTGTATAAGGTACAAATCTACCTTGCCTTCTGCTTGACTTCAAATTAACATGGAAACCTATGTCTAACATCCATTTCTAACATCCTGTAGGTATGATTAATGTACTGATGGCAGCAGCAGAGCATTTAAAATAACTCACCTAGGTTAGAGTAAAATATTCAAGGGCTCCCAATCATTTGAAATGAATAATAATTGTAATTAAAAATCAGTATTATCAGTCTCTTTACCTCCAGCGAGCTTTTTCTCACTTTTTTTCTTCCCTACCTGGATGAGACCTAATGTTAGAATTGTAACCCTGGTGGCGGTGCTACCCGCGGCCACATCCAAATTTTGGGGATCCTGAGGTGCCAATAGGTCTCAGTCTAACCCCACTCCATCTATAGGCTGGGAGCCACCACTCATTGGAGTGCTGTCCCGTGTACAGCTATGCCACACCACACATGAAATAATTATCTACAATAATTTATTATTTACAATAATAACTGAGAGATTGACAAATTCAACATCTCATGAATAACAAATACAATATTTTCAGCAAGCTCAGTAATAATCTATACCAACAGATGAAACCAATACTTGTATAACAAAAGCAATTATGTTATCAACTTTAACACTCAGGCAACTTCGAACAGGTATATACACTTAATCAGCCAGGTCTCCACTAAATCATTCTGCCTGCAGCAAAGTAGCCCACTGTGCAGTGGCTGCCGGGAAGCGGTGCTCGCTCTGCCTCAGAAGAGGGGTGGTGATGCCGTCATCTGGACAGAAGATGGGGGTGTCTGTAAGGACCTCGGGTGTGGCTGCTCCAGACACCAGGGTTTCTTCCCTTGTCCAGTCTTTCCTGGATGCCTGCAATCAATCATAACATTCCCCAAGGGAGCTCCCCTGTGTTTTGCACCTGGAGTGCTCCTTCTCAACTGTACTTTATTGAGTTCTCTGCTGGAGCTCCCACACTGCTGCTTTCTCTGCCTCTCCCAGAAAACATCCTCTACCAACCCCTGTCCCTGATTCCCTCCAGTGACTCCCTCACCCAGGGATCTTAAAAGTGGGGAGGAGAACCTATTTTCACAACCCCTTCTCCCTCAGTAAAGGATACCGGGCAATCCTGGGTACTCAGTAGCTGGAGGCTCCTCAGCCCTCAGTAGCAGCTCACTCAGCAGCAATGCTTCTGCCAGTCGTCCTCTCAGAAGCCATTGTCCTAGTAGCAACCCCCTCAGAAGTGGGCTAGGGTGGTCATCGTAAAAGACATTCCGGTTTTCTTCTACTCTGGCCTCTATTGATATAAAACCCAACACCTTTATGTCCCCTATTTTTCTCTTCAAGACATAAAAGCATCTGATTTCGTATTGGTAGAGGACAGAGGGCAACAGTCCTCTATAATGGCCACCCTAGAAGCAGCCCTTCTCAGCACAGCTCCAGCTACCCACTCCTCAACTAGTCTCCCCTGTTTTTTCCTGGGATTCCCGCCCTGGAGTTACAGCTGTCCGATCATGTGCATGAATCCTGTGAGCACAGCCTGCTGCAGATCCTTGTCCCAAGAGTGCAAACACCCTGACTGAGCTTGCAAGCCCTGAAGAAACCCTTCAGCACCTTTACAGAATGCAATGGTAGAAATGAGTACTTCAGGAAAAATGAAAATACATGGAAGCTAATGTTTGCTAAAAAGAATCTGCAGCCTTAATCCCATTTAACACAATAAGAGACAACTGCCTTTTTCAAAGTGATCATAAGGGTTGCCCGTGGCCTCAGTTCTGCTCTGGGGGGAGAAAAGAGGGCCACCATTTTCAAAAAGGAGTATCTTGTGACGATCTCTTAATGTTTCTTTGAAACAACCTGAAGCAAAAAGTTGATTTATGAAGACTGGCCATAAAAGCTATTATTTCTAATAAAATAAAATAAAATAAAATCTTGTAATAATGTGAAGTGTACACAGGAATTCAGTCAAATTTAACTATAAGGGAAATATGAAGACTCTCTTATTTTACAGTTCTTTTTACAACAAAATGGGTAACACGGTGTCAAATGTCTTAAAAGTTTCATTTAAAATAAATTTTACCTTATACATTTTTTACAGATAAAATCTTAGAGCATTCATTCCATGCTCAAAGACTAAGTGGTATAATTTGAGGATATGCAGAATTTTTCATACATTACAGAAATGGAATACATGATTTATCTGGAAAATACAGTTCATTTTTAACTATAGTATTGCAAGTGGCATTTCCATGTTATCCGTGACTATTACTATTTATAACCATTTTTATTAATTAATATTTTTACCAAAAAAAATAGTCTGTGAACTTTGAAATCTGTTTAGGTTACAGCTTCATGATTTTTTGTAATTTTAAATTGAATGGGTATACACCATTTTTTATTCCAACTCTGGGCAGAGAAAAACCCTTTCAGTATCCATTCTATAACTGAGTTATAAAACTCACATGATGAAATAAAAAGAAAAGGCAAAAGGCACGAGAGTTTATTTTGGGGACTAGCAGGGAGTCTCTTGGATATTTTGCTCTTCTTTCCTTAACTATTCTTTACATTTAAATATAGTCAAGACATTACGTTTCAAACCAGTACACATCCCTTAGGAAAGTACTGTGGCAGGACCTGCCGTCCTCAATATTCACAGCATGTCTGTGGAGAAGTGTTTGTCTTTCTTCTCCCTTAGGTTGTGATGATTCTCTTCTAAGAGAATGTCTACTGGTCAGTGTATTCCTAGTTCTTTCAGAACAATCATTTGCATATCAAAGGCCTGATATGAGTAAACGTACTTTACAGTTCCATCTGCCATTCCCTTTCCATTGAGACCTAAAATAAGAACAGCGTAATAAGGAAGAAATGCTTGTCCTTTAATTCTACACCCTTTTTCTTTGAATTATAAAGAGAACTCGGATTTTCTAGTACACGTGTTTCTTTGTAACATTCTATTTTGCTTAAAACCATCCTAAAAATAAAATATGAGCCCTGAGAGAAAAGATCTTTTTCAATAAAAACAAAACAAAATCCTCTTACCTCTTCATTCCTTAGCTCCACATTATACATTTAAAAAGTAATAAAAATTTACCTCAAAATTTCTCCACTCTGTTTACTTTAACAAAGTTTTAACTTTATTGTCTTATGAGTTCAGTACTCTCTGATCCTATTTGGTGATATTTGAGGCAAATATTGAAAAATGTTATTAGTAATATATACTCAAATGAAAAATAGATTGTCTTTACTCATTTCTTTTATGTGTTTATATTCTGTTTCTGAATATATTTTAGTGAATAAGTTTATGGAAACCAAATTTAAGTAGATATTAGTTATTATTAGGAAAAGATGAATTCTTTTTTTCAAATGCATGCTTAATATTCTGAACTAGCTGCTACATCTTGGGGAAAAGAACTTGGAGTCATTGTAGATAGTTTTCTAAAAATATCAGCTCAGTGTGCAGCAGCAATCAAAAAAGCCGGTAAAATGTTGGGAATCATCAAGAAGACAATTGCAACCATAACTGAGAACATTATCATTATACAAATCCACACATCTTGAATACTGTGTGCAATCCTTGTCCCTGCATTTCAAAAAGGATATAGTAAAATTATAAAATGGTACAGAGAAGGACAACCAAAATGATCAGGTATATGGAGCAGTTGCCATACTAGGAGTGACCAAGAAGTCTAGGACTCTTCTCCTTTCCAGACTGAAGACTGAAGGCAGACAGCATAGAGATCTCTAAAATCATGAAGAGTGTGGACCAAGTGAACAGGGAACTGTTATTTACCAGTAACACCCGTAGATCTATGGAACACCCACTGAAATTAGCAGATGACATGTTTAAAATGAACAAGAGAAAGCACGTTTTAATGCAACACACAATTAACTTGTCAAATCCATCCCTGCCATTGTTGGAGAAAAGGATACTGGGCTAGATGGAGCATTTATTTGACTCAGTATGACACATTATTATGTAGGGTGTGTGGAGGGATCTGGATTTCCAAAATTAAATTTATCCATTCAAGGAGGAAAACCAATGTGAATTCACACAATGAACTGTCTACAGGCATGAAAAATATACAGACAAAGGATTACTCATAGGACTTATTCTGTGAATAACTTTAAACAAGTTAGAGAATATCACAAAGTGCTTGAAGATGATTCATGAACAGAAATAGAAGAATTCATTCACTTTGAGTTATTCATTCATATCTGCTCTTTTCTTAGGTAAGTTACTTTAAGTCAAAACAAAATCATATCGTGGAGAACCCAAGTATGGAAATTCATTAAGTTTTTTTGTGGATTTTTAGGCCAGCATTCCTTCTTGTGGTTGCTTAGGGTCTTCAAGTTCCAGAATGCCACTATAAATAGAACTTCTCAAAACTGCCCTTGCATTCTGGCAATGCAGCTATAACAAGAGATCTACTGCCACTTACTCATTTTTATAAGGCTACTGAGTATCAGATATAGAGAATCCAAAAGAGTTTCTGCTAGCTGAAGCCCTTAATGCCTACTCTGATAACCCTTGAGATAATATAATTATCATAATTAATATAATTATAATATTAGCATTAGCTGGGAAGAGTAGCTGTTCTTCTGCTGTCTTCCTTCCCTTCTCAAAAGATGTCACTATTGAGGCAGCAATTGTCTGTTTCAACATTAGCAGTATATTTCACCTGAAAGAATTCTACCACCACTAGGACAAAATGACATCTGACCACCTTCCTACTTGAACAGACAAGATCAGTAACAAACATTCCACTGGACACCTCACAGAGAATACGCATTGGACTGCTGCATTGCTGTTTTGGGAAGAAAGCTAATAATGAAATTCTCAACAAAAGCCAGTACTCTCCTTCAGAGAGAAAAGACATCACTAAACTCCAACAACAGAATAGTAATCAAACCAGTGGACAAAGGAGGAGATATTGACATAATTTCAGCAGCTGAGGATGACTATGAGCTAGCAGTCAACTTTCTGGCACTGAGTATAATTAAGAACATGGGGAGGACTATTATACCAATATTCATTTTTGGACAGAAAAAACTTTTAAAATTTATTTTCATTCCAGCTTCAGGAGAAACTTTACACACTAATACTTCACTCTCCCACCTCAGGATCATTTTATTACCAACTGCAGTAGCCTTCCTGAAGAGCTTTTACGATTCATAGAAACTATACTGAAATCACTTTTCACTCAAAGAGCAAGTTTTCTACAAGACACAACAGACTTCCTCAATAAGATCAATCACCTCCCAGAAATCCCATATTTTCAACCATGAGTGTCAGCCTATATACTAACATCCTACACTATGAAGGCACAGCCGTCTGCCTGAAATACCTACAGGGACAAATTTGCGACAACACGCACCAACAAGAACTACCTCACTGTCAACAATTGATGCTTCCTCCAAACCATGTGCACAATTTGAGGCACAAAGATAGACCCTCTTGATGTCAGCCTCTTCATAAGCCGCCTGGAGGAGGAAGTTTTAAAAAGCTGCACCACCAAACCTGAGCTCTACCTGCAGTACATAAATAGTTTTAATCAGCTTGACTAATACACCTGGACACACTTATTGACTTCCACCACAAGTTTATCAACTGTCATTTTCTGGTCACACTCTCTAGAATACTCTTACACTAACATTAACTTTCTACATACAATACTCCACATCCAGGATGGTACCCTAGAAGGCATCACGTACGAAAACCCCATGGACCACCTTATTTCCTTTATGTCCAGAAAACCAACAGTCATCCCAAACACCAGAAAAAGCTGTAATCTACAGTAAGCCTCTCAAGTACCACTGTATCTGCTCTTAGGAGAACACTTATGATGCCTACCTTGCCAATCTGTCTTTAATACAGTAAGAATACTCCAGTAGAGAAATAGACTGCATCTTTGAAAAAACCACCCAAATACCCAGAAGTAATCTGCTCCAATACAAAAAGGAAACCTCCTGTGATTGTAAAACCCTGGAGCTCATCTACCACCTCACACTGGAACTGATTAGAAGAATCACCAAGCAATTACAGCTGATACTTGACAAAGATCACACCTTGAGAGAAATATCCCAGCCCTTCCATTCCTGACTTTTAAGCAACACCATACTTTTCAACAGACAACAAAACTGATGCAGCCTTACCTTAACAATAGATACAAAACCTGTCAACACATCTCTACTGCTATATCAGTTAACATCCCTCACAAGAAACCTATCAGAATTCATGGATTCTATACAAAATCCAGAATGTCAGCCACCTCCCTGAGAAGGTTATACTTGCAACCATAGTTGTCACCAGTCTATACACCAATATTCCACACCAGGAAAACACAACTGTGTATCTGAAATACATACAAGAACAAAACTACATGTAGATTTGTAATATTATTACACAAACATTCCATTCATTCCCTCACACAACAACTTCCCTTTCAACCATCCAAAACTTCCTCTAAACCAAGAGGAAAAAGATGGTCTCACAATATGTCAATGTTGACATGAACCACCTGGAAGAGGAATTTTCAGAGAACAGTGTCATCACACCTACACTATCCCTGCATTACATAAATTATATTTTCATCATCTGAACTAAATAACTGGACTTGTTTATTGACTTAACCACAAGTTCAGCAGCTACCACGCTTATATCAAATTCTCTCTGAACCACTCACACTAAGATCAATTTTCTGGATTCTACAATCTACATCCAGATGGCACCCTACAAATCACTATGCACAAAAAAGACCATGGACTCCATGAACCCAGAAATCATCCCAAAGAAAGCTGTGATTTGTAGCCAAGCTCATGAGCCACCTCTATGTACAGCTGTGGCTAGCCGGTGACGTCAGTGTTGGACACCAGCTGGGGAAGATAAAAATGGCAGTGGCTGCGGCGAGGGGGTGGATGGCAGCTGCAGCAGATACCATTGGAGGAGCAAGCCCCGGAGGAGGATTTGGAGGAGGCTGGTGAGCCGGAGGCTAGGCTCGTCAGGGAGAGAGGTGCCCCATCAGCATCCCTCATCGTTCACCTTTGGAGTGGTCACTGGCCTGAAGGAAGAAGATCAGAGACAGCCACAAGAACACAGCAAGACTCAGGTGGAGTGTCAGGACGGTGGGGTGTGGAGGACGGCATGTCGGGAGGCAAGAGCCCGGGACGATCCAGACAGGGGTCATGATCAGGGCAGGATTGCCGCTAAGGCCCAGGAGGGCAAGCGTGGAGGGGCCTGAGCTCAAGGGCAACAGATAGCGTAGAAAAGTCCCTCATCGCACTAAGGGGCTAAGAGAAGTGGGATCTACGGTGGGTTGGTGGAGAAGCACTGCATTTTGTTGGCTGTGGGTGAATTACACCAAGTTGAGGAGTTTGAGTTCGGTGAGGGCACCCGGAGTACAAGGGGTAGGGAAGCTAGAGAGTAGTTCTTGTGAGGTAGCTCCTCGTGGGATTGGGGCTAGGAGTGAGGCTTGGCTGGAGTGTGCGTGACCTGTCCACATGAGGCATCAGTATGCAAGAAGGGAGGGCATGATCCGCAAGGAAGGCCTCAAGATATCATCAAGGCAGCCCAGCAAAGGTGGCGTGAGGCCAGGGTGTAGGGGTGGTGGAGCCCCGTGAGCAACCACCGGGTCAGACCCAGGTACCGAGGGACCCGCCAACTGACCCCGCCCATTGAGGAACACCAAGACGTGGCAAGCGAGAGTGGGATCTGTGACACGGGAAGGTAGAACTTCCTCGACGCTAATGAAGGGCCCAGAAGAGGCATAACATCTGTAAAGGAAGACCCGAGCCACCACAAAGCGGATAGCAAAAGCTAGGCGGCCACACTCAGCTTACTCATGAGTATCATCCAGAGGCAGGTGAAGATTCCCTCTGGAGGCAAGGAGTTCCTTGATCATGAGTTTCAAGAGACGGAGAGTTTCAGATGGTCCAGCTTCTCTCTGAGTTTTCATCATGGCTAGTGCCCCTCCTCCTGGGCAGTCCTTCACTTATATAGCCCTTATGACCTTATTTACCTGATACAATGAAGGCCAGCAACTGTTGGCTGCCAGACAACCAATTTGAAATGCATCACTGGTTGCCAGATAGACTGGCAGGGTCTTTGGCCTCCTCCCAGTCATGTTGGCATTGCTTAGAACAATAGGGAGCTTAAGCCCCTCACCCAGGTATGTGATTCCAGTCATGTAGGCACAGGGAGCAGGTCTTCCCCCTCCCTTAGGAATGTATCCAGCACAGGTTATACTCAGGGTTACCTGCAGAGATGGGGCAGAGGAGTCTGTCTTTGCAATGACCATGGTAACAACATTGTCAGATAGCAGAGTTGGGTGAGAGACAGAGATGGTATTCTGCCACACCTACTACTATGCAAAAGAAACCTCTGACTGCATGCCCATGGTTCTCACATACCATCCCCCACATATCATCAAATAATTGAAGCCTATACCAAATGGGATTGGACCTTAAAAAAAATATCCCCCCCCCCCCGGTTTTGGAGACAGCCTCCAAACTCAGGCCAATTTGTCATCAGAAGCAAACTACCTCCTGCCTCCTGATAAACAGACACCAAATGGCACACAAATCTACTTTAACAATAAATTCAAAGGTTGTCAACACATGTCCACCTCCACCAAAATCGACATTCCCTACAATAAAAGCATCAGAATCCACAGATCCTACATGTCTATCACAGAATTCACATATTTCATCTAATGCTTCAGTGTTCTCAGGGACGTTATGTGGGTGAAGAACACAAAAGAGAATATCAGAATGAACTCTCACAGAAAAAAAATTAAAGGATAGTGGCATACAAACTGGTCAGAGAACATTTTTTATAGAACAGCCACTCCTTTTCTGACTCAAAATCCTCATACTTAAAAAATAATTTACAAAACACCTTCAGAAGATGGGCCTGGGAGCAAAAGTTCAAAATTTTACAGTAAACAGCCAGACTAAACAAAGGCAATGGCTTTATGGCTCCATACAATCTACCTACTTTCTGCTGATTTCTCTGCACGCCACAGGTAACAATACTTTTCAACCTTCTTGAAAAGTTTAGCTTTTTAACTGATTAGATTATCTATTCTATTCTTATTTTGAAGCCACTTCTGAAAAAGTCTCTGAGCACTTCATAGACCTCCCCCCTCCCCATTCCTGTAAGGAGAAAGTTTTCATTTACATATGGAGTTATATACGTGTTATTATTCTGCCTGGTTTTTTTAGCTGAATCTGCATCTGCTTCTCCAGTTTTTGCCCTGAAGTTTGTCTGAACATCTCTCCTCACTATACAGTAGATCCAATAAAAGATATCACCGCCCTCCCCACCCCCAAAAAAACCCTTGCTGCTTGCTTGCTTCTTTCCTTCTCACATTTCTTTAAACTTTATATTGTACTAATTTGGTCAACTATTGGTTACAAATCTACTTTGTTGAGATCAAGTCCAAAATAGGTCTATGGCTAGAGGGAACAGAGGCAAAAGAAACAAGTTATATTACCTGTTATAAAAAGGATGAGATACAGAAGCTAAAAGGGAAAAACCTTAATTGTCATTAATAAAAAATATAGGCAATAAGAATGTATGAAAAAGAGGATAGTGGAATCAGACCTAATAAAGAATGTTGCGCATTTGAAAGCTTATCTAACTTTATTCCAATCATGCACAGGGTTCATCAAATAAAAGACAATAACTCCCAAAATCATTGCCTCTTGCATAATTCCTTGACCATCATGACTACAACATCATTCTATTATTACCATTAAAATGTGGAGTGTTCTGTGAGTCTTAATAATAAGAGTATATTTTTTTTTAAAAAAGCAATTTTGATACCTTTCTCTGGTGAGTTTCAAAGGTTTTGCTCACCACTTTCAGGACACACCTACTGATGATTCTATAGTTTTAAAATTATACAAGCATTCCATGAAACCAAATGTAACAAAACACAAAGAAAAAAGTTTTACTACCTGTGAAATTCTGCGGAGTTCTTCTCTTGCAGGCATAAAATAATTTCATTTTCCTCTTTAACAAGATCTTTGCTACTCCTGAATTCCAGGCAAGACACATCTCTGTTGTGTTACCTGTAGGATTTCAGTTAAAGACAACAAAGATATTTTTATGCTGTAAAAAAATAACAGTAATAATTAAATGCACCTATCATTTATATTTCATAGAATTTAGACTGCATACTCTTTGGGCAGTGATCATAAATTTTTATTTATGTTTATATAACATCAAGCCCTATAAAGTCCCAATCCCAACCGGGGCCTTTGGGAACTATTGTAATATAAATTAGTACATAAAATTCTAAGGCAATTGCTTCATAAGAAAAGAAAAAATACTGTTTTTTCTTGTTGTCTTTCCAAGTGCTTTCTTTAACAGCAACGATTATGCTCCATTGATAATGCAGTACCTGAAAATAAGATCCGCTGTGTTCCCACAGAACCCTTATTAAGGGGTCAGGTGTTTTTGTTGGTAAATCAGTTTTGGTTCTCCTTACACTTCTAAGTAGAGAGAAGGCTTTAATCTTTGAATGTATATTTCTTGCATTATAGGATGTCATTTTTATGTAGCTACTTTTTGGAATATGTCTACAATGCAAATGCACAAATCATTGTTATGTAATAAGGTTGTACAGTAAAAATAACAGGTTAAAAGCATTTTCTACAAGAACTTAAAATAAGGCCATTTGAATATATGCTTTGTTTTCTCTCCCTTTTCACAGGAAAATATGCAGTGCCCACATTAATGTTGCTGCAAGAATCTTACTTTTTGCATCACCTGACTAAAAAAAACAAGCAAACTCTGCAACCTTTAATATCAACTTGGTTTGCATTCAATTTCTAATTTACAAAAGCAGAAGTATGTAGGAGTGAAAGAGAAATTGTCTCAATAATGGTTAAATAATATATTTGATCACATTGCATTGAGGGTGATGGGGTAGATTCATGAGCTTTCTTCTGCTCCACAGTCAGTTGAATGAGGGAGGGAAAAGAAAATAAGGGGTGCTGTTGGGGGTTTTTTGTAGGGTTTTTTTGTTTTTTTTTTTATTAATGGCCATTTCATAGAAGGCTGGAGTGTAGGTATCAGTGCACCAGTGTATATTATAGAAAATTACAGAAACCACTATTTCCATACCATGCAAGAGGGGGCAAGGCAGTATGGACACACGTGCTGTGTCCAGACAAGCACAGCTATGCAGTATGTGATGCTGCAGACACATCTATGGTGCCACATACCACAAGTTCCATCGTTCTCCATGCTGCAGGAGAACAGGGTGGAGGTTTTTTTTGACCCCTGGATATCCAAGGGTCAAAAAAAGCCACAGGAAAAAAAAACAGATTGATGAATGCAGCAGCAGCGTGCACCACCCAAAGCCAGACCCTGGCCAGACATAGCCGCACTTCGCTACATTCCAAGCTCTGTGAGGAAGGAGTGATTCAGCTAGCACTGCAAGAGGCCCCCATAACTCCAGCCTCTCCTACCCCACCTGGGGTAACTTGCCATGCGCCAGAGTACGCATGGCACAGGCATTCTCCAGGGACAAATGGCAGCAGCGCAAGGTGCACCACTGCTAGTTGTCCCCCAAGGAACCAAATGTCCATGCACATCTAGATGCAGCCACTCTGGCTTTCTTTTGACCCTAATGTTAAAGCAGTTTTTACTGTTTGTTTCAGTGAGTGGATTTATCCTAACGTTATTCCCTATACTTGTTTGAGAATGTAGGTTTAATGAATACCATAAAGGCTGCAAAAACTAAATAAGGTCTTCTTTAAAAAACAAAAACAACTCCCCCAAAAAGCCCTTTTCCCATCTGAACTACCCTTTCTAAGAAAATAACAGTGATTTATATTCAGTTTCCAATGTTATAGCATTAGCAGTTCTAAAAAAAATGATGACTTTATTTTTTAAATGAGGGTTTTTTTATCCTTGTCAAATTCTGAAAATGGCTGAACATTACCTCAAATATTCCAGAAACCCAATTCTGTATAAAAATGAAATAGAAAAATGCAAAGGCCCATAAATTTCAGTTTTTGGGTTATACCGTTCATTATTGGTTTCTAACAGTCAGTCACAGATGCTTGGAAGAGTTTTGTGGACATGAAGGTTAGGGAAAGCCAAACTCCCTATGCAGGTCTGCAAAACTAGTTCAGAGTAATATTTTTCAAAACTTGAACTATTGTCTTGGATTACTGAATTTAAATTAACTGAAAGTGAAGTAGTGGTATGTATTTAGGTGAGTCCTAATAATGAAAAAGATGAGTTGCCATTCATTAGAAATTTTCCACTATGTTTCTTTTTAAAAGTTGAAAATATAAACTAAGTTGAAGTTAGCTTTCTAACCAAGAGTTAAAAGTCAGTTTAAAAAAGCTTTGAGTAAGCACACTCCAAGACATAATGAAATTGCTGTTCAAAGTTATGTGGTTTTAAGAAAAAAATTACATACATTTAAATCACTGATAAATTAGTGCTTTATTTCATTAGGTTTCAAACATTATTGTAATTTAATTCACTAGTTTTTTTCAACAAACATTTCTCTTGATAAATATTTAAATCAGAATTGCAATTGAGTTCTCATTTTTTTCATAATCAAATATTTATTTAAAGACACTGATGACAAATTAACATGTCTTGTCACAAAATAACAAGGCTAAAAGCATGAGAGTGAAAATATATTTCCCTGGAAAGAAAAGCCTTATTATTTGGGTCCTGTGGAAAATAGGAAATAGAGCCCACCAACAACAAACGATAAATATTTTCATTCCACCTTATTTAAAGTAGGGATGTCAAAGACCTGCCCCACAGACCAGATCTGGCTTGCAGAACTGTGCCGTCTAGTTTGC
>NW_017728906.1:10495626-10519272 GCF_001723895.1 Crocodylus porosus
GGATCTACGGTGGGTTGGTGGAGGAGCACTGCATTTTGTTGGCTGTGGGTGAATTACACCAAGTTGAGGAGTTTGAGTTCGGTGAGGGCACCCGGAGTACAAGGGGTAGGGAAGCTAGAGAGTAGTTCTTGTGAGGTAGCTCCTCGTGGGATTGGGGCTAGGAGTGAGGCTTGGCTGGAGTGTGCGTGACCTGTCCACATGAGGCATCAGTATGCAAGAAGGGAGGGCATGATCCGCAAGGAAGGCCTCAAGATATCATCAAGGCAGCCCAGCAAAGGTGGCGTGAGGCCAGGGTGTAGGGGTGGTGGAGCCCCGTGAGCAACCACCGGGTCAGACCCAGGTACCGAGGGACCCGCCAACTGACCCCGCCCATTGAGGAACACCAAGACGTGGCAAGCGAGAGTGGGATCTGTGACACGGGAAGGTAGAACTTCCTCGACGCTAATGAAGGGCCCAGAAGAGGCATAACATCTGTAAAGGAAGACCCGAGCCACCACAAAGCGGATAGCAAAAGCTAGGCGGCCACACTCAGCTTACTCATGAGTATCATCCAGAGGCAGGTGAAGATTCCCTCTGGAGGCAAGGAGTTCCTTGATCATGAGTTTCAAGAGACGGAGAGTTTCAGATGGTCCAGCTTCTCTCTGAGTTTTCATCATGGCTAGTGCCCCTCCTCCTGGGCAGTCCTTCACTTATATAGCCCTTATGACCTTATTTACCTGATACAATGAAGGCCAGCAACTGTTGGCTGCCAGACAACCAATTTGAAATGCATCACTGGTTGCCAGATAGACTGGCAGGGTCTTTGGCCTCCTCCCAGTCATGTTGGCATTGCTTAGAACAATAGGGAGCTTAAGCCCCTCACCCAGGTATGTGATTCCAGTCATGTAGGCACAGGGAGCAGGTCTTCCCCCTCCCTTAGGAATGTATCCAGCACAGGTTATACTCAGGGTTACCTGCAGAGATGGGGCAGAGGAGTCTGTCTTTGCAATGACCATGGTAACAACATTGTCAGATAGCAGAGTTGGGTGAGAGACAGAGATGGTATTCTGCCACACCTACTACTATGCAAAAGAAACCTCTGACTGCATGCCCATGGTTCTCACATACCATCCCCCACATATCATCAAATAATTGAAGCCTATACCAAATGGGATTGGACCTTAAAAAAAATATCCCCCCCCCCCCGGTTTTGGAGACAGCCTCCAAACTCAGGCCAATTTGTCATCAGAAGCAAACTACCTCCTGCCTCCTGATAAACAGACACCAAATGGCACACAAATCTACTTTAACAATAAATTCAAAGGTTGTCAACACATGTCCACCTCCACCAAAATCGACATTCCCTACAATAAAAGCATCAGAATCCACAGATCCTACATGTCTATCACAGAATTCACATATTTCATCTAATGCTTCAGTGTTCTCAGGGACGTTATGTGGGTGAAGAACACAAAAGAGAATATCAGAATGAACTCTCACAGAAAAAAAATTAAAGGATAGTGGCATACAAACTGGTCAGAGAACATTTTTTATAGAACAGCCACTCCTTTTCTGACTCAAAATCCTCATACTTAAAAAATAATTTACAAAACACCTTCAGAAGATGGGCCTGGGAGCAAAAGTTCAAAATTTTACAGTAAACAGCCAGACTAAACAAAGGCAATGGCTTTATGGCTCCATACAATCTACCTACTTTCTGCTGATTTCTCTGCACGCCACAGGTAACAATACTTTTCAACCTTCTTGAAAAGTTTAGCTTTTTAACTGATTAGATTATCTATTCTATTCTTATTTTGAAGCCACTTCTGAAAAAGTCTCTGAGCACTTCATAGACCTCCCCCCTCCCCATTCCTGTAAGGAGAAAGTTTTCATTTACATATGGAGTTATATACGTGTTATTATTCTGCCTGGTTTTTTTAGCTGAATCTGCATCTGCTTCTCCAGTTTTTGCCCTGAAGTTTGTCTGAACATCTCTCCTCACTATACAGTAGATCCAATAAAAGATATCACCGCCCTCCCCACCCCCAAAAAAACCCTTGCTGCTTGCTTGCTTCTTTCCTTCTCACATTTCTTTAAACTTTATATTGTACTAATTTGGTCAACTATTGGTTACAAATCTACTTTGTTGAGATCAAGTCCAAAATAGGTCTATGGCTAGAGGGAACAGAGGCAAAAGAAACAAGTTATATTACCTGTTATAAAAAGGATGAGATACAGAAGCTAAAAGGGAAAAACCTTAATTGTCATTAATAAAAAATATAGGCAATAAGAATGTATGAAAAAGAGGATAGTGGAATCAGACCTAATAAAGAATGTTGCGCATTTGAAAGCTTATCTAACTTTATTCCAATCATGCACAGGGTTCATCAAATAAAAGACAATAACTCCCAAAATCATTGCCTCTTGCATAATTCCTTGACCATCATGACTACAACATCATTCTATTATTACCATTAAAATGTGGAGTGTTCTGTGAGTCTTAATAATAAGAGTATATTTTTTTTTAAAAAAGCAATTTTGATACCTTTCTCTGGTGAGTTTCAAAGGTTTTGCTCACCACTTTCAGGACACACCTACTGATGATTCTATAGTTTTAAAATTATACAAGCATTCCATGAAACCAAATGTAACAAAACACAAAGAAAAAAGTTTTACTACCTGTGAAATTCTGCGGAGTTCTTCTCTTGCAGGCATAAAATAATTTCATTTTCCTCTTTAACAAGATCTTTGCTACTCCTGAATTCCAGGCAAGACACATCTCTGTTGTGTTACCTGTAGGATTTCAGTTAAAGACAACAAAGATATTTTTATGCTGTAAAAAAATAACAGTAATAATTAAATGCACCTATCATTTATATTTCATAGAATTTAGACTGCATACTCTTTGGGCAGTGATCATAAATTTTTATTTATGTTTATATAACATCAAGCCCTATAAAGTCCCAATCCCAACCGGGGCCTTTGGGAACTATTGTAATATAAATTAGTACATAAAATTCTAAGGCAATTGCTTCATAAGAAAAGAAAAAATACTGTTTTTTCTTGTTGTCTTTCCAAGTGCTTTCTTTAACAGCAACGATTATGCTCCATTGATAATGCAGTACCTGAAAATAAGATCCGCTGTGTTCCCACAGAACCCTTATTAAGGGGTCAGGTGTTTTTGTTGGTAAATCAGTTTTGGTTCTCCTTACACTTCTAAGTAGAGAGAAGGCTTTAATCTTTGAATGTATATTTCTTGCATTATAGGATGTCATTTTTATGTAGCTACTTTTTGGAATATGTCTACAATGCAAATGCACAAATCATTGTTATGTAATAAGGTTGTACAGTAAAAATAACAGGTTAAAAGCATTTTCTACAAGAACTTAAAATAAGGCCATTTGAATATATGCTTTGTTTTCTCTCCCTTTTCACAGGAAAATATGCAGTGCCCACATTAATGTTGCTGCAAGAATCTTACTTTTTGCATCACCTGACTAAAAAAAACAAGCAAACTCTGCAACCTTTAATATCAACTTGGTTTGCATTCAATTTCTAATTTACAAAAGCAGAAGTATGTAGGAGTGAAAGAGAAATTGTCTCAATAATGGTTAAATAATATATTTGATCACATTGCATTGAGGGTGATGGGGTAGATTCATGAGCTTTCTTCTGCTCCACAGTCAGTTGAATGAGGGAGGGAAAAGAAAATAAGGGGTGCTGTTGGGGGTTTTTTGTAGGGTTTTTTTGTTTTTTTTTTTATTAATGGCCATTTCATAGAAGGCTGGAGTGTAGGTATCAGTGCACCAGTGTATATTATAGAAAATTACAGAAACCACTATTTCCATACCATGCAAGAGGGGGCAAGGCAGTATGGACACACGTGCTGTGTCCAGACAAGCACAGCTATGCAGTATGTGATGCTGCAGACACATCTATGGTGCCACATACCACAAGTTCCATCGTTCTCCATGCTGCAGGAGAACAGGGTGGAGGTTTTTTTTGACCCCTGGATATCCAAGGGTCAAAAAAAGCCACAGGAAA
This sequence comes from Crocodylus porosus, assembly GCF_001723895.1. NCBI lineage: Eukaryota > Metazoa > Chordata > Crocodylia > Crocodylidae > Crocodylus > Crocodylus porosus. The sequence continues at coordinate 10,499,650 of NW_017728906.1, forward strand.
AAAAAACAGATTGATGAATGCAGCAGCAGCGTGCACCACCCAAAGCCAGACCCTGGCCAGACATAGCCGCACTTCGCTACATTCCAAGCTCTGTGAGGAAGGAGTGATTCAGCTAGCACTGCAAGAGGCCCCCATAACTCCAGCCTCTCCTACCCCACCTGGGGTAACTTGCCATGCGCCAGAGTACGCATGGCACAGGCATTCTCCAGGGACAAATGGCAGCAGCGCAAGGTGCACCACTGCTAGTTGTCCCCCAAGGAACCAAATGTCCATGCACATCTAGATGCAGCCACTCTGGCTTTCTTTTGACCCTAATGTTAAAGCAGTTTTTACTGTTTGTTTCAGTGAGTGGATTTATCCTAACGTTATTCCCTATACTTGTTTGAGAATGTAGGTTTAATGAATACCATAAAGGCTGCAAAAACTAAATAAGGTCTTCTTTAAAAAACAAAAACAACTCCCCCAAAAAGCCCTTTTCCCATCTGAACTACCCTTTCTAAGAAAATAACAGTGATTTATATTCAGTTTCCAATGTTATAGCATTAGCAGTTCTAAAAAAAATGATGACTTTATTTTTTAAATGAGGGTTTTTTTATCCTTGTCAAATTCTGAAAATGGCTGAACATTACCTCAAATATTCCAGAAACCCAATTCTGTATAAAAATGAAATAGAAAAATGCAAAGGCCCATAAATTTCAGTTTTTGGGTTATACCGTTCATTATTGGTTTCTAACAGTCAGTCACAGATGCTTGGAAGAGTTTTGTGGACATGAAGGTTAGGGAAAGCCAAACTCCCTATGCAGGTCTGCAAAACTAGTTCAGAGTAATATTTTTCAAAACTTGAACTATTGTCTTGGATTACTGAATTTAAATTAACTGAAAGTGAAGTAGTGGTATGTATTTAGGTGAGTCCTAATAATGAAAAAGATGAGTTGCCATTCATTAGAAATTTTCCACTATGTTTCTTTTTAAAAGTTGAAAATATAAACTAAGTTGAAGTTAGCTTTCTAACCAAGAGTTAAAAGTCAGTTTAAAAAAGCTTTGAGTAAGCACACTCCAAGACATAATGAAATTGCTGTTCAAAGTTATGTGGTTTTAAGAAAAAAATTACATACATTTAAATCACTGATAAATTAGTGCTTTATTTCATTAGGTTTCAAACATTATTGTAATTTAATTCACTAGTTTTTTTCAACAAACATTTCTCTTGATAAATATTTAAATCAGAATTGCAATTGAGTTCTCATTTTTTTCATAATCAAATATTTATTTAAAGACACTGATGACAAATTAACATGTCTTGTCACAAAATAACAAGGCTAAAAGCATGAGAGTGAAAATATATTTCCCTGGAAAGAAAAGCCTTATTATTTGGGTCCTGTGGAAAATAGGAAATAGAGCCCACCAACAACAAACGATAAATATTTTCATTCCACCTTATTTAAAGTAGGGATGTCAAAGACCTGCCCCACAGACCAGATCTGGCTTGCAGAACTGTGCCGTCTAGTTTGCAGGGCTGCTGGAGGTACTGGGAATTTTTTGAGTTGAGCAAGCAGGTGTGAGGCATAGCCTGAAATCAAGATTATGAAGCCCACTGAGGATGTATTTTGGTAGTCTCAGGATGAGTAATGGCTTCATTAATCCCCACAGCTCCCTGCTGCTGCCACTGCTTGCCCCATCATCAGAGGTATGTCCATATCTACCACACAAGGCTTTTTATCAGCTAGATCCAGCCCAAGTATCCAAGCAAGTAGTTAAAAGTAGCAATGGAATTAATGTAAACCTTCATCTTTTAAATAGCTGGGACTTGTTTTGAAGACCATTATGGTTTTTTGGAAGGATCCAAAATAGTTTTTGAAACCTTCCATCCCTATCCTTATCCATACACCTTTAGAGCAAGTTTCTTATGGAAGTCCCTGGTAATAAAGGGTAGCTGATGCAAAATAGACTTAGAAGAGCAGAGCAGAGCAGAACAGAATTACTTTGTGAATTTGAATTAAAGATAAGATTTTGTTTCTGCATTCACTGTAGGGGACAGGGGAAAAGGGGGTTAGAGCTTCCACCACTGATGCTGCCTGGCCAGGGCCAGAGTGACTCATGTGTTGAGAGAGACCACATGGTACAGGGAGGACTGCAGGAAGAACTGTGCAGGGGAAACCACATGCTGTGCAGCTCAGGAACTGTGCAGGAGAGACCATTTGGTGAAGAGGAAGGAAGACATGTAGGGGAGACCACACTGCAGCTCTGGCTCCAGCTCTGACCCCAGCTCAGGCCAAGAATCCAAGCTGTGGCTGCCACCACTGTTGTTAGAGTAGCCAGGGCTGGAGCTGAGCCAGAGCTACTACATAGTATAAATGGCTGGGAGATGTAGGCAGGCTTGGTCAGGTGCTATGGGGGTAAGTGGCCAGGGGGGCAGACAGGTGCTGGGGGGAGGCTGCTGGGGGATCAAGTGGCAGGGGGGCCAGTAGGCACCTGGGGAGCAAGGCATAAGCGTCAACCTGCTTGCCTTTGCTGTTTGCCCATTTTGCTGCTGATTTTCTCACCACTTGACCTCCTACTACTGCTGCTGCTTTCCCTGCCACAGCAGTATAAGGGAAAAATTCAAGATGAACTTCAAATAATTAGATTCTAAACCTGGAAAATCATAACAAATTTATAATTTTCCATGCATATCATCTGATTTTTCATGGGGAGGGGATAATCTTACATTCTATGTTGTCTTGTGGTAAATATGGTACTCTGCATAAGTCCCCTATCCTATGCTATTTACATTATGTAAAGAGTGAGCTCTCCACATACCAACATTACTCCTGTGTCCTGCCACAAGAGATATGCAATCTTAAACATTTAGTCTTGCCCTTCAATCTGTACAATAAAAACTTACTTGAAATCGAGTGTCAGCTGGCAGGATACAATAATGTGTGATGAGAAATTAATGTTGGGTTTGTATAATTGTCAATCCATTTAGAACAGTTTTGAACAACATTAGAAGAAGAGCTTATTTGATATACTTGTTACTTTAATTTTCACCTTCTAAAATAAGATATTCTAAACTTAAAAGTCAAAATCATTTTTATTTTCAGTCTTTTATACATTACCTTTAATGGAATGTTATTAGCATTGTTCTTTAAGATCAGATTTTGCAAAGAAATTTACTTTAGCACACAGTTATGTCTGTATGGAATTTCATAAAGTCTTCTGAAAGACTGAAGCATTAATTAAAGGTATTGTAACTGCTTTAAAAATATATATGTAAATTACTAAATTAGATGCAATACATAATCTAATATTTGCAAACTAGTAGTTATGTGGCATTACAGAAAAGTGCACCTTATAAACTACGCTCTTAATTCTGCTTCATGGGAAGTATGAAAATATGCAAACTTCAGCATGTCTGAAAATTCATGGGGAAAACCCCATCACTTGTGGGAAAATATTTCTTATATTGTTACTTGTCATTCCCTTTAGTCCTTCTCAGGTGGAATTGTATCTCAATCTGAGTTGCTGCATGTAGTGAAGTTCCGTTTATTAGAGAAGACTAATTTGACCAAGTGCTGGGTGCACCTGTTCCTCTAAGAAGGGAGAAGGTTCTGGAACAGAGGAGGACAATTATTTCAGGTGGAGGGCTGCCCTGTGTCTCTGTCACGACTGCCTTTAGGCTGCTGTGTGGCTGCTCTGTCCGGTTACTGCTGCCACAGTGGGCAGCCCAGAGGCAATGGTGATGGAGATGCAAGGCAGCCCAGGTGACTGCAGCAAGAACTGTCTATCAGTAGCAATGGAGAGGGGCTGCTTCTCTCCCATGCTGAGCAACAGTTTCTGCCTGGTGCCACTGCTGCTCAGCCCCGATGGGAAAGTCCAGAATAGGCAAGGGGTGCATTGGGTTGGAGCTGCACACGCTGGTCCCTGCCAGTACCGTAGCACTGAGGCCAGTGGCAGCAGCAGCCAGAAGGAGCAACTGCTGCCTGGGCTGCCTAGTAAGGCAGTCCATCCATGTAGCCATGCCACCCTGCTGTGTGCCTGGGGGGCAGCTAGGTGCCCAGAGGTAACCAGAATGGGCAAAGTGCTTGACTATGGGCAGAGACAGCAGCCTGAGCTAAGGAGGTGGCAAAGAAGGCAGGTCTGAGCTATTGCGTGATTGATAATATCTGTGAGGCATGGGCATGGTGTAAAGGGCAGTTGGAGCCACATAATAATCCCTTAAAGTGCTGAGTAGTGACACCTGAACATCAGCATGGGATCAGTCATCCTTGGGGCAGCGTGTCTTTCCAAGAATCTAATAATAAGAAATGGCAGGAAAGGGGAAGGGGAGCAAACCTGAGAAGCAGGGATCTTTGTTTTCTCTGATTTTAAAAAAAAATCCCAAATTTTTGGTTTAAAAAAAGTAACCCCAAATCCACATTTTTCCTGATTAAAATGAAACACCACAAATACATAGATATTTATATAGGGACGTTTTATTTTAATCATGGAAAATGTGGATTTGATGGTACTTTTTTTAAACTGAAAATTGGGGATTTTTTAAAATCAGAGAAAACCAGGATCCCTGCTGAGAAGTGATGGCAGAGCAGTGGCCGAGTGGCCACTAGGCTCCGTTGCAGCCACCCTAGACCCAATGCCTGCTATACCAAACAATAAAAATAAAATCAAGCCACTTCATTCATCATAAACATTGCAAACATATTTTATTTCCTATTGTGGAAGAGGGTGCCTTAGGTGGGGTCTGTGTTGGGTAATGTACTATCCATCTGGCATGGGGCCCTGCCCTTCAACTCTTCTGCCACGACTTGATGTTACTGGATGAAAGGGAGGGGTTCAATGGAGATCCTCTTTCTGGGGCACCCTGGGGACGGTAGTATTTGCTGTCTTGGCACAGTGTTCCGCGGGGCTCCCCTACACCCCGTCCACTCACCAACCGAATGGGTGCCACCTGCATGGTGCAGCAGTGTCCCATCGACCCATTTTGCCAGGGAGGCCAGCATCAGTATGGGTCCTGGTGGGCTAGCCCGGCTGACACGATGGCTAGTATGTTGGCCTTGGATGCTGACAAGCTAGGATTCCATAGGCTGGCGTCCTCCTTGTTGCCTTTGGGCGGGATGCCTCTAATTGCTCCTCACTAAATAAGTCACTGGACAGGAGGAGAGGGGGTCAAACTGCCTCCTCCCTCCCAGCCTTTTTACAGGGCCTCAGCTTCCCCTGGCTTGAGATGCCAGTACTGAGCCAGCTGCAATGCTCATGCCCGCCACAGGAGCCTCACCGTACCTAGCGTGCTGCATGCTGGTGTGTTCCCTCTCTCTCCTCCTCCTGAGCCCCAGTGGGGCTTTTAAATCTTCCCGTGGTGTCTGCTCCACTTTTCCCCAACTGAGGAACAGCTGATTAAACAGCCAGCATAATGCTGGCTTGCGTAGCCATGGCTCCTGCTCTGGCTGTGTCCCCGGAGTTAAGGTTCCCCAGCGGGGAGGCTGCTTGTGGGGCTTGGGGCCCACGGGGACTGCCCCCTCCCCTTTGGGAGCCTGTGGGAATATCTCGCCACCACACCTATCCTTTGTAAACTACCTTTAAATGATGTCTTTTTAATGTTGTCCTTTAAGATCTGATATTACAAACAGATTTGCATAAGTTTGCCCTTATATCTGCCTGGAATCCCACTGAGTTCGTTGCAAGATTGGAGTCGTAATTAACAGTATTGTAACTGCTTTAAAGTTGAAATAATAATAACAATTAGCCAAGCAAAATATTCTTAACTTTCCAGTGAGAGACAAAAGGATAAGTACAAAAAAAAATCTCACAGACTTGTCTACCTGGAAATAGTTCAAATGTTTCATCACTCCTGGTTGAGTTTATCTTAGTGTAAGTTGTTCACCCTGAGGTTAATTCAGGAGGATCATACAATAGTTGCAAAAAATTAGGGCTTTAGAAGGTCAATAGTCATATGTAACTAGGCTTAACCAGAGGGAGACCTGAGCTACTTGAATTTGTTTGGCTGATTGTAGTGTCAAAGTGAGGAGGCATTTAACTGAGAATACATCTATTACAGTATTGATTTAACCAATGCTTGAAGAAAGAGAATTGAAAATTTCTAATTTAACAGGAGGTCTGTTTGAGAAGAAAGATAAATAATACAAACTGATTGTTACTTAAAAAATATAGCTTGTGTAGCATAAAAAGATCATTGAAACAAAAGGGGTAAGGCATATGACCTCAGGTTTGTTGTCTCTAAAAGAAAACAAATGTGTGTGGAGTTTTTAAGGGATCTGTCAAATCCAGGAAACTGAATGGAGAACATGATAAAAAAAACATATATTTAATTAGATGATTAGAAAGTAAACAAGATCTATTTTCCTATCTTATAAATGTAATCATATTACTGTAATACCTTGGAATCCTACTCATCAACTAAGACCTGCATTGTGCCCCTGCTGTATAAACAGAAGGAAAAGGTTCAGTCCTAAAAACTTTACAATTTCTCTAAAGATCTTGCTATTTCTGTTGAACATAAGAGAGTACAAGAAAATGAAGGGAATCCTTATGTGTTGGAATGATACACAGTGGCTTTGGCAAAATAGTAGTCTAAGTATTGTCACTTTTTTTTGTAGACATGATTGAAAAGCAGCATTTTAAGGACACTTTTTTTAAAGGTGAATAATAGATTAGTTTTGTAGGCATTAACAGGAGCTCTGCCCAAACCTGTGGAGCAGCAGGGAACAAGACACAGAAACCCTTGTTTGAAAATGTAACAAGTGAACAGTGGATGCTGATACCATGGACCAATTCAAGGTGGCAGTCAGAGCTATATGAAGCTCTTTCTGCACCCAGGAAGAGGTATGTGTGTGTATATGGGGATTTAGGGGGGAATGCTTACCACTGGAGGGGAGAGAAGTCTTACCTGCCTAAGCTGTCTTCTCTTGCACAGCAGCTGTTACTGTTGGTACCACAGCAGCTCAGGATTAGGTTGCTGCTGCTGAGGAACTGGCAGTGGCATGGGCTCCCTGGGGATAGGAGTGCAAATGGAGTACCAGAGGTAACAATTGTGCTTCCCATGGCAAAACCTCCAAGGGAGGAGAGGGGGTCATTCCACCCTTCCTTTCCCCTCCCCGCAAATATACTATTGTACATAGAGATGTGCCTGCCTGAGTCCTGTGGCCAGGCTCTACCTGCCATGGCAAAGACTCCTAGGGAGGCAAAGTATACTGGGGCCCATTGCTGATGCTCTACTTACACCCCTAATTATGATACTAGTGGCAGTCAACATCCTGAGTGAATGTGAAAGGAAGTAGGATGGGGGTAAGCCCTGAAACGCCTTGTAGGTAAAAACAAATTACTTACATTTGAAGCAGTGGTGAAGATGGAGGTAAGCAAGGGATGCAGAGAAATACTGACATGATTAAAGCAATTGGCTGGGAAAATGATCTTTACTGCAGCCTTGTGAATGGATATCAGCAGGGCAAGATTGCATTTTTCAAGGCCAAGGAGAAGGATATTTCTGTAATCAAGACATGGGATTTTAAGAGTCTGTACAAGGGCTTTAGCTGTATGGATAGAGAGGAAAAGGCTCCAGGTTCAGTTAGGAAATAGGACAAATATATAAGTGTCCCCAGGCCTAGTTACCAATATATTGTTAAACTGCTCCTCCTAAAATACTTTACCTCATTTATGAAACAGTGAAAAGAAGCTTCAAGTATATTAGGTTGCAGTTAGGAACCCTGTTTAAAAGAAAAGTGGGTGCATCTATGGGAGACACCTACTGCAATTTGACTAATTAGCTGCACAGTAAACATCTTGGTGACTACACATGTGCTCCTATTAAGTTGGAGTAAACTAATATTCTCCGAATTTACAAGTGCTACCTGAAGTAAAAAACTCCTTAGTAGCGTATGTGTAGATGCTGCCTGACTGGCTGCTTAAGTGTGGAGGTTGCCTGCTGGCAGCCTGCCTGCTTGACATGGAAGTTCCCTCATGCCCCAGCCAGCCCCTCTGCAACACACTGAGCTTCAGGGACCAGCCCCAGTCTGGCCGACCCTTGGGGCTCCCTGCCAGCCAGGCCTGCTCCACCTGGACTCCACATGCTGCGCCTGAATAAACTGCACAGTTTATTGCTCTGGAGTTAATTGCTTCCAGGCACAGATTCAAACAGCGCACCCAGGAGCAATTAACTCCAGAGCAATAAGCTTTGTAGTTTATTCAGGTGCAATAATTGCATATGTAGACCCAGTATAACCTCAAATCATTTTGATCAGTGAATATATCTTTCTTACTCAGACCTATAAAGACATGCTTCCATAGTTTCATTTTTCTTTTAGTATTTCTTCTTGCTACATTGCTATTTTGCTCCTAAATTTACAATAATTAACCCAACCAGAGATAACATCCTCTTAAAATAATTCTTTAATGTTTAGTTTGTGTGTTTCCTCTGTAAATTAAAAATAAAGATGCACCTTTTCATCATCCTTTTTAAAATGCATTTTCGCCTATCCTTTTTTTCCAACGTGTCTTTCCTATGATGCAACAATCAATTATTCTAAAGATGAACCATTTTTTTCTCCCTGTAACTGAGAATAATTATCAAGACAATCAGACAAAGGGATTGAGTTCCATTACCCACGGGACTGTATATTTTAGATAGACCTAGTAAAACCCAACATGGAATTGAGTATAATTTTTTAATATATTTTCAAGAAATTGCAAAACTTTTTGCCAAAATGGTCTTATTGCTTAACATTTCCAGAACATATGCCTGAAGCCCCCAGTATATTCCAAATACCTCTATATTTATTGTTGCATCTTACATTCAGTCTATGTTGTCAAGTGTCCAGTAGAGTTTATGGAATATTTCAGGGTGACTAGTGCCTCCTGATCCTGGGGGGGGGCACCAGCAGCTGGGGAGCAGGGGAGGTCTCCCAGCAGCAGATCATTTTAAACTATATCAGTCTTACAGGCTGGGGTTTTAAACTATATCAGTCTTCTGAGAGTATCTCTTGCAGTATTTGCTCCAACTTTTTGTAAAAACTGTTGTATGGGTGATTGGAGGCTTTTCGCTCTTAATCTAATAGAAATTTCTGAATTTTAGAGGCATGGTTTACTATTTTTATTAAAAGGTCACAAAATTGTGTACTTTGGAGTTTTAAGTTTCCTCCCAAAGATCTTTTTTTCAGGGAGTTTCTTAGGGTTAATCTTTGCCAGTTTGTGTTCTTCTATGAATCTGATCAGGGTTAAAAGTGTAACACTCATAAACCTCTTCTTGTAATAAAGACCTGAGGGCTAGACGAAACCATTTTTCATCCATTTTTTCACTGTAACACATGACCTTTTATCTTAAATGATAAATTTCTCCAGGTACATTTTAGGCTTCCTTGTATTTGATTTTGATTTGTGATATATATTACTTTCCACATCTTCCAAGAATATCCTTTTACAGGGTTTGTTGGTTTTAAATCTTAGCTTGTTTTTAACAAAGCAACTCTTGGATTTCTAGGTGTTTTTTATGAAGATTATTTTCCTGGCCTAAGGCATTAATTTTTCATCTTGCCTCTATACTACAGTGATCTTCATTGCAATAAAAGTCATTTGAGATATTCTCACTAGGTAGTGATAATATGCAGTTTTCTAGGAGTTTAACCTCACTCCCATTAAAGTCAGGAGTGTTTCCATTGACATCAGTGGGAGCATGACTGGGTCCTAACACGGCATGTATTTAAGTTATTTTTAACTGTGGACTTTTCAGAGCTTTTATTTGGGTTCCTCCTGGCTTTCTGTAATTTACAAACTGGGCACTTGGAGGCATTGGCTGAATCATGTAAAGGAGCTCATGTAGCACCCATTCCTTTTGGGTATAGCTATAAATAGTAATCAGAAGGGTCTGGTTTCACAGATATTTTCTATATATTAACAGTATAAAAGGAAGCAAACAGTAATTGAAGAATTCCAGTTATGCAGTAAGTGTTCATTGTCAGGGGATTGGCACTATGCATAAGCCTTGGCTTGATAGATGCTAAGCAGATCCTAGGGTCTATCTCATAGTTTTATTATTGTAACCCACTACTGTGATATCTGAGCACATTACACCTTCAAACTGAGAGCAATCACTAAGTCCTTATCAGATATCATGAACAACTGAATAAATCTACTGCATCCATGAATGAATAACTCTTGAAGCTTTAAGTTTAAGTTTAGATGAGGTGTGTATCAAAATTATTTAATTGCATGCAGCTTAAGGGTCAGACTGGGCTCCAAACAGGTGTGCAAAGAGTCTCTAGTCTTCTATCAAAGGCAAATTGAAACTTGTGTGCCCCTTGAGCATAGAGACTGTTCTGAACTACTGCACCAACTGAAAAGGGGGCATGAGGACTAGGGGAAGACATGGAGCCATGTAACCCCCCTTTCACACTTCCTGTTAATACTAAATGAATGTGAAAAGCCAGGAGTGTATGCTTTTAGCTCTGAAAGAGCAGCACAGCTGCTATTATCCTTTGAATTTCTTAGAAAGTGCCAAAAAAGCTCTACTCCCCTTAAGTCCCTCTTCCAGTCTCTTTAAGGTGAGCCAGGACTTACAACCTCTATTGGCTATAAACATACAACTGGCAGAGCAGTGCTCACAGAGCCTTGTATTTTTTCTTGTAGTTTGCTTTTATTGTACACTAATTTTCTCTAATTTTGTCCTCCCTGATACGCGTGACCTTGTACTGTCCTTCTTCATGGTTGCTCAGTTATACCCATCAGACCTTAATATCAGCATATTCACTTTAAACTGGATTCAGTTCGCTCATAAGGAAGAACACTGCTTATGATATTGGGTAACAGTTTCAGCTCTTCGGCTAAGCAAATATTCCTTTTATATAAGGATACCATTCTTTAAAACATGTCATTCTGCTGACTGTTAGCCATAATATGAGTACATGCTTGGCATCCCAGTCCAGCCTGACTCAAGCAGTTTAATTGGTTCTATAAAAGATGATAACCAATCAAAAATATAAACTCTGCTCCCACTCCTGGGTTTCTTGAAGTGTGGAAAATTCAAATGGAGCAAGTTCAACACATGACTTAAAGCAGTCCTTTTTAGAGCTACCTTGTTTATAGCATATGGTCCTAGAGAGTTGCTCCTACCTATGTGTGTATCTTCAAGGGAAAAGTATACCAGAAATACCATAGTACCAGACACATGAATAATTCTTCTTGGTGATTGTCTGTATTTCTTAAAAGAGGAAGAACAAATCTGAAACTTCCTTGAGTTCTTTTTATGACAGGGTAACTAGCTGTGGGTGGATGAGGAAATGTGGTGGTCATAACATATTCTGTGTTGGTAAGACTTCTTAGACAGAATCAGATGCCAGTCTCATAAATAAATTGAAGAAAGGTGGGCTAGACAGCATTATCATTAGGTTGATATATCAGTGGTTGAATAATGGGTATTTACAAAAACGTTCAGTGTCAGATGTAGCCGGTGGAGTTCCACAAGGATCTGTTCTTAATTGGGTTAAGCATTTTTATTAATGACTTGAATACAGCTATACTGAGCTTCCTGATCAATTTTGTAGATGACACAACAGGGGGAGGGATTACAAGCACTTTGGAGAATAGGAATCGAATCTGAAGGAATCTTAACAAATTGGAAAACAAATGAAATTCAACAAATACAGGTATAAGATGCTGTCCACAGGTAAGAAAAGCAAAATACAAATACCTAGGCTTTACTGTCATATTTATAAAACACTAGTTGGTAGCAGCATAAGCTAGTTTAAGTTTACCTATCCTAAGAATACCTGTATCAGTGAACACTTTAACCCAGGGGTTGTCAACTAGGGATACACATAACCCTGGAGGTGCTTGGATCAGTCCTAGGGGGCACACACAGGGTGGGATGGAGTGCTGCCACCTCCGAGGAGCAGGGCTGGGCTGGGGTGTGGGCAATGGTACCGAGGGCTGGGGTGGGGCGGGAGTGGGGTGAGGGCGGGGAAGTTTACACACAGCAGCTGCTGCTGCCACACACCAACCAGTGAGCTTCCCTGCCCTGCAGAGGGGTGCTGCTGCCCTCACTCGAGCCCAGTGGGCTACCTTGCCCCACCCCAGCCCTGTTCCTGAAAGGTGGCAGCACTCCATGCCCACACACTGTCTCTGCCTCCCCACTAAGTGTCCAGTTGTGCACTCCCCTGTTCCCCCCACTCAGTGTCCGGCCATGCACTACCCCCATCCCTGACTTGGTGTCCAGTCGCCAGGGGTACTTAGACTACCTGCTTTAAGCCATAGAAGGGCAGATTGAATTCTCCAGAGTCTGTAAACTAATATTCAAAAAATGGCCAAAAGACTGAAAAAAAAAAGAAAACAACATGAGAACTGTCTTCCATCAAGAGTTGAATACATATTTCACAGTGCTGCTGTTGAACATTTTGTGCTTTCTGAGGCACAGTATTTCTGTTATTCCCACAGGAAAGCACGGCTCATCACTGACCCGAATGCAGGCATAATCTAGCCAAAAAGAAGTGGTGTACCTTAGTTTTTTTTCCTCTAAAACAGATTCTGATGTATATAGTCTACTGCAGATAGAATACAGATATTATTCTATACAGAGGATAAAATCCATAAATTATTTAAAACTCAGTTTGGAACAATATGTCTTAACTATCTACCTACTGATGTATTAATTGATTTATCATTTGCAGTATCCTGTCTAGAGCAGAATTCAAAATATGTAAATTGATCAATTGGTATGAGTGAACTCAATTTATATTTTAAAGCTTGTCACTGATTTTGGCTCTTTAAGGAGACAGTGCAGCTGGACAGAATATTTTTGAGAATTTCAAACCCTATAAAATCTGCAGGGTTTTTCTTTGGTAATATTGAAAATTAACTCTCTCTCATCAATTCTAATTGAGTTTAGCCAATCTAGTGATCCAAGTGTACAGTTTTTTTCCCTTGAGCTATCACCTGAATAAAATAATTTAATTCTAATTGGGTTTGTTAAATCCTGTAGTGACAAATATAATATTTTTCACTTAATACTAGAAGAGTGATGTAATTGCTTACCATGGAGAAAAAGAATGAATAATTGAATTAACTTCTGTTGAACAACTTGCCAAATGTTTTGTCTTTCACCAGTGCTACACTCTGACATTACTTTTGGCATTCCATTAAATTAAATAATGCGATTAGGTTTAAAAGAGGTGAAACAACAAATAAAACTCTTGATAACCAGACAGATGCAATCAGATTTACAGTGTTCTTCACGTTTATAATTCTGGTTATTGGCTTGTTGTAGTTAATGCAGAGCTGAAAAATTTATATAGATTATATATAGAGACACAGACGCACACACTATTTATTTGAATCCAAGATGAGATTTTTTACCCCATGACACCTGCCTCTACCCCCTCCCCCCACTTTTCCTGCTGCAGGGGGTGGGGAGGAAGAGGCAGATGAATGTCAGATGACTAGCTAATAATTATATTCTGTAGTACATGGACATTTATGGTAAATTTAAACATTTTCCATGTATAGAATCCAATTATTGGGGGGGTTGTATTAAATGTAGAGTAGTCTTGAATTCAGGTAAATATGATTTGTTTTCCCCAGGATAGCCTCAAGGGCTAGGGACAGAAGTTACACATAAACCAGTTTAAGTGTTCAGAAACTGTTTAAACCTGTAACAGAACAGAAGTTGAGTGCACATAAACAATTCAAAATGGCTGAAACTAGTTTAAGATAAACCTGGTTGAATGTAGTATCAGATTTAATTGATTTGGGTCAAACCAATTTATGAAACTAACTTCTGTCCCAGACCCCTTCCTGGTTCAAGTTAAATCACAGTCCCCCAGCATCCCAGCTTGCTTTCCAGCCCTGGGTTGGGCTGTGCTGTCTGCTCCAGAGAGCAGGGCTGGCCCTGCCCCTCTGCTCCCTAGCTGGAGCAGTGAGGGCTGACTGACAAGGGGGAGAGAGGGGGCAAACCCGGCTGGGGATGCAACCCATCTATGCAAGGGAGAGCTGCTCCTTCCCCCCCCATCCCCCAGCAAACCCCAGCTGAGGTCTGGGGCCAGGGAAGGAAGTTAAATATCCCTTCCCCCACTCAACTTACTGCTGGCTGCAACTTTAGACTACAAATCCCAGAGGCACCTGGAAGCAGGAAGATGAAGTGATGAGCAATGCTGCAGAGTCCTGCTACTGTAATTCTGGACTGCAAATCCCAGAGACCTCTGAGGCAGCAGGAAGAGAAAGCATAGCCAGAGAGCCATGCTCTAGCACTCCCTTCCCCCCAGCTTCTGGCCTGGGCCCCAGCAGGTATGTGGATGCTTTTTCTGAATCAAAGATAAATGTCTGTTCACTTTAGTTTCAATGTAATCTGTGCATCTTAGACTAACATGCAAAGGCTGAATCAATTCAGTCTCAGGCTTTTTGACTGTCTGCACTTAGCCATTCACTCAGTCCTTAACTATCCAGTTTCATCTTAATGAGAAGTTTTCATTCAAGAAGTTGCTGTCACTTGTCCTTTCTCATCAGTTGTTAAAAATGTTGTTTTTAACATAGCAAGTGTAATCTGAGAAACCTCAAGGAAAGCAATAGGGTTCAAATATCCATGTTTGTGAACTATAAATGTGCACTGCTCTTCTGGAAGCCTTAGTACTATCCAGTTCCTATACACTACAGCTGTATCAGTCGACTTTTACAGCAGTGAGTTTGTCAAACTAAAGTCCTTGTAGAATAGGATACATATTGTAACCTTCATGCAAACACTGTTGTTTTAAAAATGTAGTATATCATTAATGGATCTGACCTTGCAGTTTTTACATTAACATCACCAACACACTCAAGGCTAAATTTGGTTTCCACACGAAAATGTTTCAGAAACATTTCAATAAACATTCAAATCTCTGCTTGTATACTTGACCAAATTAATTAAATAATTTTTTGTAGCTTTCTAGTAAAAAAAAAAAAAGAAAGAAAGAAACAGTATATTTTAATTATTGAAAAAATATGACAATAGAGGTGTATAGCTCTATGACTACAAGGCCATAATTAAAGCCATAAAATAGTTATTCCAGATTTGCCAGCCAGTGTTTGAGGGAAGGTGGGGAGTGGGAATTGTGCACCAAACCTGGGGCTGCACTGTGAAAGCAAATAGGTATTGGTGAGTTTGGGTTAACCCCTTAGTGGATTAGGTTAATCAGATTTCAATCTAAATTAGTGCATCTGAGTAAATGCACTGATTTCGATAAGTATACACCATTTTTTGGGTTATTTAAGCCCTCTGCATGCCTGATCATGTTTAGGTCAATCTAAATGTAATACCTGTACATATCCAGTGATTTTAGTTGCACAGTATTTAGCCCTGAACAAGATTTTAAGAAAAAGGAAATAACACTCAGGATTTTGGGGCTAGGAATAAAAGCTTCATATAATTAATCAGCGAGTTCCAAGTGCCCATTTAACACACACTTGCTTCTAACCCTTGAGTGGTTTTATGTAGTATGCCTTAATAGTTTAATATTAATTGATATTTAATAAGTATAGAAGATTTCAGTTTGTTTTAATCAAAACTTTCCTCTTGCTGTGAGTCTGTACGGTTGGATTCTTGGGGTGTCTATACACGTGCTTTGGGGTTGGTGGGGAGATGCTTTTTTTAGAGTGACTCTGAGAGCCACTGTAACTAAATCACCTGCAGTGTCACATGTATTCAGCATCCCACGCTTTAAAATAGTGGTGGGGTGCTTGACCTATAGCTCATTTGATGAGCTTTAGTTCAAATGCCCTTGCTGCCATTTTGTAGTAGGGGGATGCTGAATAGACATGACATGGAGGTTTCTGGAGTGCTTTAATTAGCATGTTTCAGCAGACTCAATTACTTGAGTTTGCTCTGACAAAGGTTCAGATATTGGGGGAGTTTGGGGGGCTGAGCTCCCCCCCCATAAGAGATGACATCCCCCTGTAAGATTTGAAAATTATAACCTGGGGGTGGTCACCCATTTTATTAGAGCATTGTGATGGGCATTCCAATTTTTTTTGGAGACCCCCACAAGAGACAAAGTGTAATGTGAACCCTGGCTCTGAAGCATGCTATTTAGCATGTGTCAGAGCATATGTCTGGCATGTGTATAGGTACCCATGGTAGCTGATGCCATGGATAGGCAGTTACTTCTACCTCTATAAATTTATGGGAAATTTGGAGCTGTAGAAATCATCCTGAGAGAGGAAACATACAGGCAGCTCAGCTTGCAGATGCCCCCACTCCTCTCTTCCTTGGACCTTCCCCAGACTGGTGTCCCAGTGTTCAAGAGGAGTCAAGCTGCCACTGCTCTCAGAGTCTTCCTCAAACCAGCATCCCCCAGCCTAAGGAAGGCTTAGAAGAGTAGCAGCAGTTCAGTTCATTCCCTGATTTCCACCCTTACCCTCACTTTCAGTCCCCCTGGTATGGGGAAGATGCAAAGAAAGCTGCTGCTTGTCTCTCCCAATCATAGAGGAGTCAAGTGTGCAGGTGTTCAGTCTATCTAGAGAGGATCATGTGTCGGAAAGAACTTTCATGTTTTCTCCTTGAGAAACTAAACAAATGTCTGTTTGAAAGTAATTTCTACCATGAGAGCAGCAATTCTTCCAGTAGAAATGTAATACTTGTACATGGCTTAAGGCTTTACAGATAGAGGATTACAAACATTAATTTTCATTTTAAAATCTTGTGCAAATATTCCATTCATAGTTATTCTTCTAAGTATATATTTACTATAATATCTAGTAGTATGGTTTGCTATCTTATGTAATAGGAACATCTAAATTAGCTGTGAAGGCCTGTTATGCTTCAGCACACTCCTCTATGTGCATGCAGCCTGTTTAGAGGAGAAAATCTTTATTTAAATACAAAAGATAATTGAAAAATGTTATACACAATGCAAAATGACTGTGTCTGTTCTTGGACAGAGAAATTGCCATTATACTATAACTAATAGTACTTCATTGGCAGGGGACACGTAGAAAATCCTAAAAATCCTTTTCTATCGCTAATGTCTGATATGCATATTAAATGCTTTTCATTCATGTACTTGTACATATACACAGTGTGAAGCCTTTCTGATTCATTTTGAATTACTATTACTTCCTCTGGACTGGTAACACTGAAGTCTTTAAGATAACTGAAGACTTTAAATTACATGCCCCCTACTTTTGATAATGCTTATCATCTTATTTAGTCACCATGTGCTTTGCTCATTGATAGGTTTTGCATATAATTATAAATAAGTACTTTGCCATATGAGTTTTTTTGCCATATCTTTTTGAACAATTAACAGAAAAGGCTTGATTCAGGGGCCCCAGTTGGCAATGATTGTCCAATGCTATAAGGTGTATGTGGCCTAAAAGAACAAACTTCTGTTATTCAAATGTAACCCATAGCCCTACACTTGTTAAACTGTATTTCAAACTCATTTCTAGTTGTCATCTATGATATAAATTTTATAATACTGATGTTTCCTAAACAGTCAGGAAATATGGTGTCCCTTATTTTGGACAGCCAACTAATGCTTAGTCTCTGAGCTTCTGTATCTGGTGATAGTTTCTTATTAAATATTTCCCTTGCACTGATATTTAGCTGTCCAGATCTTTGAGATGTTTGATGCTTGCTTGCATTAACAAAATGGAGTAGACATTCCACAGAACTTCAAAGTTTTAGCTATAACACTTAGAGAGAACAGCACAAACAAAAACTTCATTTTAATATTTGGTATTATCTTTAAGCAGGCAAGAGATTCCTTCAGCCTTGCTGCTCTGTGTCTTTCAACAGGATGGTTTCCATTTAGCCAGCCAAGAAGCCTTAATCATATCCCAGGAGGCCTTGGCATGTATATATGTGGGAAATGGCATTCCCTCTTGCCAGCACAATAAACGTTCTATGGATTCTCCTAATGTTTGTCCATCATCCCAGAAGATTTCACTGTTATCAACCAGTTAAGTACTGTGATTGTAATCCCCTTGCCCATTGCCTCTGCTGCTATTCCCAGCAGACCCCACTTCTTCACAGCTCAACTGGAATGGCACAAATGTCTTTGAAGATCCCCTGGCTCTGGGACAAGGGCTGCAACTGTGGGTAAGGGGAATGGGAACAGAGGGGCCATGACTCTGAGCATGGAGGGGAAGGAGGGGGATTCTTACATGCCTTATGTACTTGGAAAAAAGTGAGATCTACTCCAAAAAGGGTGTGGCTGTGCTACTGCACCTCTTCTAGATCCACCACTGGGGATATCCAACTGTGGTTTCCATTTTTAACGGATATCATTTAATGTAATCTTTGTGCATTTTATGGATTTATACTATTTGGTATGGGATAATTACAAATTCTTTGTAATATATTTTATATTAAAATACTGATATGTTCATCTAATTTTAACTTAATAGCATGTTTGAAGTCATTTATCTATAAGGAATGTGTACATATTATTCTATTATTAGAACCCTTCTGGACAAAAATAAATCTAATCTTGGGTGCTAAGTGATTTATTTTAAACTTCTCAGAGAGATGTTTCTTGCTTCACAAGTAAGTGTTGTTATAACATTGGTGGAGATAATATGCATTTTTTTATTTTATGGCTGAGAAATTCTGTCACTGCTTTAACTTGGCTCGCCTTCACTAAAGAGCTGCTACTGGCATTTTCATGACAAACTGCCAACATAACTTTTCTAGACTAAATCAAGCAATGTAGGATCTGAATATTACTTATTTCAATTCAAAAAGCCCCCATCATGTCCATCAAGTCCTTTCACAGATATTGATAAATCTTGATGCCTTTCTCCCATTCTTAAATTCAGGTGTCTAATTTCATAATAACATTGATTATAAGACTAGCATTTTATCTACATGAAACTCAACTGCTCTGCAAACTTTAACTCTTACCATTCTTGGTGGTAGAGCATAAATGTGATTTAGTCGTTTATTATGAAAAACATGTAGGCATTTGTGTTCCTCCTGCTCCTACCTGCATATAACACTTCAGCTTCAAGCTCTTGCTTAGCACAGTTTTTCACGGTCTACAGGACTTGGCACAAGTTTCCTTAAAAACATCATAAAGGCATTTAAAATGAGATAAGTCAGTAGTTAGGGGTGTTAAACTGTCATAAGTACCCTCTAAACATTTTAAAGATAAGCTATTCAAAAGGAGGTTTATCTTGGAAATGTTTACACATGCCATTCCAGGGCATGTTTGAACAGTCACGGGAGGTATAATACTTTACTTTTTCATTCTTCTAGCATCCCAGAATGCACAGCTCCCAGCTGCTCTCTACCCCTTCCTACCCTCAAAAATTCTAGTGGTTGCCCACCCAAAATCCTTCCCACTGAAAGCAACTGTTTTCAGCTTAAGTGCAGAGAGACCATGGAAACATACTTCCGCCAGCTACATGGTCTAGCTGAAGGAAGCTCAATTTCAGCCCCAGAAAAAGAGCCCTGAGGAGGCTGCTTCTCCTGGGCTCTGTAGGCACAGACAAAAGTGCGGCTTCTGGGTCTAAGTCATGGCAATTAATAGAAATTGCCATGAGTTAGACTGATCTTCCTGATCCAACAGATGTTAGCTTTTGAGTCAGGAGGGTAGAGGATCGGCTCTAATTTGGAGCTGATCCAGGGAGAGAGGCTGTGTCTTTGCCCAGCTTCAACCCCCCCCCCCC
>NW_017728906.1:10519372-10522610 GCF_001723895.1 Crocodylus porosus
CTGTAGTTGTTTCTGGAAGTGGGGGAGGGGAGAAGGTAGAGGAGGAAGGTAATTCTGGGGTTTTCTCGGCCCAGCTGGAGTGGGGGGTGGGTAAACTAGAGCCTCCCTCAAGGTAAGGGACACCCCCCCCACAATCCACCAGGGCTGAGAGAACCCAAGAAAGAACCTCCCTCCCCTACCTTCTCCCCACTCCTATCCAGAAACAGCAACTCCGGCTAGGTTGCTGTTGCAGCAGAGCAAACAGGAATTAATGAAGTCGCTCCATTTGAGCCCTCATACAATGAGGGTTAATTTGTCACATGATCAGAAGGCTCTGCAGTCATGTTTTTTTGTTCAGTCTCAGCTTTTGAGCATTTTCAAAGAGCCAATCATGTGACAAATACTCCGTCAGTGCTCAATAAATAATTATAACCAAGCCTGAAGAGTGAAGTGAGTAAGCAGGACATATGTCACAAAAAAATATTATTATGACTATATAATTTCACAAAAGATAATATTATGAACTCTCATATATAATTTGGAACTGGCCATTGTAATGGATTTGATTTTTCCCTTGAGCTGGAATACAACTAGTATTTCTCCAATGATTTTTAGTGGTATTATTTCTAATTTAAAGCAGTTTGTGTGAGAAAGGAAATGGCTCCACATTGTTTATACATATGAACATACTGACTTGGTTTGAACCCAGTTGATAACTTTTTTCGATTTTTTAATAATAAAACATAAACTTTTTATCTATTTCTACAAAATGTAAATTGCTGTGAAATATTTTTCCATTCCTTTTCTCTAGCAGCCATTATTCTGACTTTCTGCAACAGTTGATGGTGCAGACCTCTCTAAACATTGGCAGCTATTACTTTTGCATATAGAACAAGTAATACATTTAGAAACAGCTTTCAAGAATACTGCAGTTATTTTATACCGGATAATAAATTTGAGATTTCTTGGTTTGGCACTATGAAGTAATTAATATTCAAGCTGAAGAGTCTTGTTTATAGGAAGACTTGTGCCTGGGTCATTAGTTTTTAGAGAGGTTTATAATTTTCATCAAATTTTATTCCACTGGAAAAGTGTAGAGGGCTGCTCACTTCCACTTAAATGAGCAGTGAAATGCTTGAGTATGGTACTATGAGGTAAAGATAAGAGGATGGAGCTGTTGACTAAAGTGTCATAGTCAGGAAGGATTTGCCTTTGAGATTTCTACTCTCTACAGCTAAAATGTCACATTTAAAAAAAAAGTCTGCAAGACTGCATTAGAAATAAATGTCCTGATTCTGATTCTAATATCTCATCAGTTTTCACAGATTTAACCCCACTGAAGTATTTTTTTTTAATTATAGTATCAAATTCGTAGTTTAGTGAAGCAAAAATGAGAAATAAAGGAATGCATTAAAGGTTTGTGAAGTCCCCAAGAAAGTCTCATGTCATTTATTATTTCTTCAAAAAATAGAAATAAGCACAAATTTTAGTAGATGAAACATTTAGCATTTTTAAGAGGAAATTTGAACAAAAATAAAAAGTGATGTTCAAATTAACAACATGTATTTTGTGATGCAGTCTGTCTGCTTTTTGCCATGTTTCCTCACTTCCTTTTTAATTTAGAACTTCCACTCATTCAAACAGACTCAAAGTTGTCAGTGTGAAATAGTAAATTTTGGATGTAAACAGATACTCCCAAGAATTAATTTAATTTGCAAATTAAAAAAATGACATGAAGTAAAGAAGACAGTGAATAAAAAATGTAAATCAACAAAGGAAATTTCAAAATGAGGGAAACAAGTGTTAAAACTCTGATTCAAAATGGTGCCCAATCAGATTTTGGTTTTGAGATTCCAAAGTGCTCTTGGAAATATGGCAGACACTGGAGAGCATTGAGGGGAAAATGTACAAAGATTTGTTAAGAAGCAACACTAGCCTCTATCCATTATTCTAGCTATGTGGAATAAGAATCTAGAGATTATTTTCTTCTTTGTGCTAGAGAGTCATCAAAGTAAAATATACCTCTGGATTTTTGCTTTTTTGTTAATTGAAGCTTTACTTTCCATAATTCACATTTTTAGTTTACAAAAAAGGGAGTGAGATGTGGGGGGAAAGTTATTAGTATTCTTCAAATTACATTAAACAATTTTAAGGCTATTTCCTTTGCTTCCTGTTCCTTGAGGAATTAAATAATAATACTAGTCCAATGCAATAATAGTATTTTGTTCCTCATTCAACTAATTTAAATATATAGTGTCACTCCCATTTAAACTGCCCTAATTTGAATTTGAGGTATCCATTTTTTAAATAAATTTCTTTTTTGCCATTTTTTTCCTTTTGCCACTGTTTACCATAAATTACCATATTTGGCATTCTGCTAGCATAGAGCCAGCCAAGAAAATTCAAATGACAAAGTAACCTTATTGCCAAGACCTCATGCACTCAGTTGTAAGTTTGATCCAAGCTTATAGTGAAGTTCTGATTTTATGTCTCACTAGTTGAAAATGTGGAAATACTGTGGTTCAATAATTCCCAAACAAAACATTCAGAAAACTTCTTTTCAAGAAAAAAAAAATCAGTATTTTTTTTTTAATCAGGAGAAAGATTCTGTTTTCTAATAAGACACACTGTTTCTTCTGGGTGCCATGATCCATGGAGATGAGGAAGGCAGAGCTCCAGAATATTGGAAAAAATGGAGAAGAGCCTCCTGCTCCTCAGATAATGATTTTGGAGGGAGGAGAGAAGGGCAAGAACAAAATGGTTATAAAAACCATACACCCTCAAAGTGGGGGTGAATAAGCACACTGGCAAAGTTCGCCAATGATGCTAAACTGTGGGGAAGTGCAGCCACACATCAGGGTAGGCTGATGATCCAAGTGGACCTAGACAAGTTAGATAGATGGACAGACCAGAACCAGATGCCGTTCAACACTGAGAAGTGCAAAGTGCTCCATCTGGGGAGGAAAAATCTGCAACAAACAGGCTGGGTGGGTGGTCCTACACAAGCTATCACCGTGTCTCAAAGGGACCTGGGGGTTATAATTGACCACAAAATGAATATGAGCCAACAGTGTGATGCAATAGTTACCAGAGCAAACAATACTCTGGCATGCATCAACCAATGCATCTCAAGCAAAAATAAATAAGGAACTTATTTTCCCACTCTACTCAGCATTTGTGAGGCTGCAGCTGGAGTACTGTGTCCAGTTCTGGGTGCTGCACTTAAAGAAGGATACAGAGAAGCTTGCAAGAGTCCAGG
>NW_017728906.1:10522710-10531735 GCF_001723895.1 Crocodylus porosus
TGAACACCTATTCACCAAAGTGCCCCAAGGGAAAACCAGGAACAATGGTCATAAATTCCTAGAAGAAGGTTTCTGACTGGGTATAAGGAAAAACTTCTTCACGGTTCATGTGACCAGACTCTGGAACAGTGGTGAATGCATAGTGACTGTACGTGGGTTGCATATGCATCCCCTGAACATGGTAGTGCACTCCCTATGAAAAGGCGATGCTGAAACTGTCAGTGGCGCACTCGCCATCAACACCACCAGCAGCACCTGCGGGTGAGAAATATTTATAGTGATATTGCACATATGCTATAAGTAACATTTTGGTTAAATAGCAGAGAAGTTTTCTTGATAGTAAGATCTATTAACTTATATAATAGTCTCCCAAAGTAAGTGGTAGAAACCTCATCATTTGACTCATTTAATACTGGACTGAACAAAAGATGAATAAATGTCCATTAAGACACAGTCTTGGACTTGAAAGAAAACAAAATTAGGTTATAAATGGGTGTTTCTATCTGTAGACTAAACAATTAATTCCCCTTAGACAGTTCTTAACTATAGAATGTTGTTGTGCCCTAAAGCATAATCCTAATATCTATTTAAGATGTGGTTTAAGCCACACATTCTCTTGTCCTGTAAGTGTTAGTAATTGTATTAGTTGTCTAGTTGATAAAAGTAGAGTTGCATTTTTTTGCCTCATTTACAGTAGTTGCTTGGTCTAAGTACTCTGGGTTTCATTGAATATTACTATGGTGTATGTAAAATAAGCTATGATACATTGTAATCTGGTGTATTAGTTGTATTCCTTTTGCCAGAATCAAAATTCATTCTTACTAAGCATATGAAGAAAAGAATTAAGAAGGTAAAGGTGTATTCAAAAGGATGTATAGAATATTTGCTATCCTTGTTTTTTTTCAATACTTTATATTGTATTGCTATTTCTACCAATGTTATGAATCTCAAAAGGCCATAGAAGAAAAGCTCCTGTTTTATTACAGTGCAGAACATATGTATAGTCTCTCAAGAACTGAACATGTGATCTGTGACAAACACTCAAGCAGAAAATTGTGAACAAAGCTGTTCTTCAACAAAAATAAGCATTTTAAGCATCACTTTTTAGTTCCAGTTCTGTAGCAGATTTTCTGTAGACTACAGAATGTGATCCATACTTGTTTTTTTTCTTTTTGAATAGCAGGAGTGATAAAATTATCAGCAGTCCAGAATTGTAGTTAGAAGACATGTATGAATAGTTACTGTAGCTTTCATAATTACTGTATAATTAAGCCAACTAAACTGCCTTATTTACATAGAAAAAAATGGAGATCAGACTGTGGCCAAGTCATACCATGGTAACAATTCTGGGCTGCCTAAACACATGCTCGTTTGTGTTGTAATTAAAACACTCCAGTGTTGTCTCACTGTCACATGTATTAAGCTCTCACACATTTTAAAATGGTCACGGGGCAGGTTAACTGAATCTTGTCAAATGAAGTTTAAATAAAGTGTCCTGCAGCCATTTTGAAATGCAGAGCAGTTTAATACATGTGATGGTGAGCTGATTTAATTGGAACAGCTCTAATTAAAACATTCCTCCCCATCCCTGAGCACGTGTATAGGTAGCCAAAGTAAACTCCTCTAAAAGACCATTTTCCACCCACTCCAGAGTGCCTGCCCCAGTCATTCATAGGTTTAATATTATCAAAGTGATCTTGTATACTCAAATGCTTGCTTTATGTCATGAAGAAATTACTTTGAATATATAGACAATTTTGATAATGTTCACTTGTTACAGTAAGTCATAAAAAAGAAGTTCTAAGAAGAATTAGGTCATGACGGGGAAGACATGTCCTGAAAACAAGACACAAAACAAACAGATTAATATTTTAGATTTTGCAAAAGTTGTTTTAAAAAATTTCCTAAACACCAAGTCATTAACGCTCCATATGGCTTTTCTAGAGAAGGAGAAGAATGAAGAGTGAGGCATTAAGCCAACATGAAAAAAGTGGAAGTAAACTGGAGACAAAATCTCTAAATGTTCCTTTTTCTTTGTAGTTTCTTTACAACACACTGTTCTGAGAAATGAGAGAAGAGGAAAATTGCAGTTGTAGAAAACAGAGCACGAAAAGGAAGGACACGTTTTTTGCAGAATGAATTAACATTACTTAAGCCTTTCAAAGTTTTGGAGAAGCATGAAATGCTTTTGAAACAGCAGCAGTACAAAAATAAACATCAAGAATCCTGTATCTTGGAAGGAAATTGAGGGGAAGCAAACACAAAAATAAAGGACTATTTCTTATTTCTAGTTATGCCAATGTGAAAACTGCAAACTTTGGTTACAGCAGGATCAATATTTTTCTCTCAGACAAGTGAGTGAAACCTATGCACTGTAATTTTGTTATTGGTGAAGGGAATACTGTAGTGTGTTTTTTTTAAAAAGTATTTTAAGGTATAAAAACAGTGGTTTAGAAGTTATTGATAAAATGTCCATTCAATCCCAAGTAACGTAAAATAGTATGAAAATTAATACAACAGTAGTTATATTGCAAAGGTCAGATCTGGTTTCTTGGTTTCAAGTTCTGGCATTTCTTCTGACTTGTTTTGTGGCAAAGGAAAGAACAGATCATGGGTGTCATGCCCTTAGACATGACCCCAGGTCTCAGACTTGGATTTGAACTTTCCCAAAGTATGAAAACTTGTGGATTTGAGGTTTCAGTTTGGTCCCATCTCCAGGAAAGGTGCCACTGATATTTACTATGTGCTTGTTGGTTTGTACACTCAGAACAAAAGTTGCTACTTTCAGCTTGATCTCTTGATCAGAGCTTGTGTTTCCATTTAACATAGCTTTGATGGACACATTTAAGCTATAGGCCCTGAGAGAAAAAAACTGTACTATGTTAACTCCCTGTGCCTCCATTTAGGAGTTTCTTTAACTAGAAAACATAGAATTAAAAACTCTGGAATTTGATGGATATACATGATTTTGGAACACTTAAAATGGGTACTTGTAAGTTTTCCCCTAAGCTGAAAAACAGAAAAAAGGGTGGCTTGCTTGCTTAACAAAAGATTTCTATTTGCATCTACGTCTAGAATTCATAAGTTAATTCCATAAGTACCATTTTGCTGTATGTATACAGTGTTTGTTTTTCAAGTCTATGATGTCCCAGTGTATTATCACTTACAGTCAATGCCTGCCAAATTAAAGACATGCCAGGTTTTGTATAAAACTTGAGCTGAATTGTCTGAAGGCAACAGCTGGTTAAATAATGAGTGTAGATATATCTGTCAATGAGCCAAATATCTCTCTTGTCAAAGTTAAAGGAATTACCCAAGGGATGCATTTGGCTTGGCAGTAGTGAATTGGATCCAAAGAAGTTTTGTAGATTTTTATAGTACTGTAATCATTTAATACAAAGCAGTGCCTTGCTGCTTACAATTTTTACACTGTTCATTTTCAACAAACTGCTGAAAAACACGTGAACATTTGATGGACAAATTCCAAAGAACTGTCATTCATATCAATGTAAAACTCAAATTCTACATCCAGAACATGCATTGTAAGAAGGACATGAGTAAAAACAATGGCTAAAGGCATTTATCAATATAGGCATGTAAGTGGAGTTCCACATTTTGCATTTTTCTCACTTTCCCTACTCTATCCCCATTCTAACTGAATATAATCAAAAGTACTTCAAGTGTCAACATGTGGAAAAAGAACTACAAATACAGTCATGCTCAACACAAACTTTATTAATTCAGCATTAAGGTTGTTAAATGCTATCTTGTTCCTTTCCTAAACATTGAATTCAGCAAAAATCAAATCTCCAAAAAGCAGAAAATGAAGATGTAAGTCACATGTTTACATACCCTTAATTTATCAGTAGCCAGTGAGAACTATATGCATGCACTCTGGTTACATTCACTGCTTAGTATAACTGTGTTGAGTATTGCAGGGATTAACTGTAGCAACTTGCCACAGCTGTGTTCGTGATATGAGCCAATAGGAAGTTTTAAAATAGGGTGAAGGAATTGTCAAAATTAGCAGGTGTAGTCTTTTTCTCAGAGTAGTTTAATATTTGAAAGTGTCAAAGTATGGAGATTCCTCAACTTCTCTAGAAGTCTGTTCCAGTGCCAGGCCACTCTCATAATCAGAAAATTCTACTTAATCTCCAGCCTAAAATCCCCCTGCTCCTAGTCCTGTCCCCTACAGTCCCACAGAAAAACCCATTTCCCTCCTCTCTCTAATCTCCCTTTCACGTGTTTGGTCTGAATCAAACCCCCCTTCTTCTCTTCTCCAGACTAAATAACCCAGGGTCTTTCAGTTTTTCCTCACAAATCTTGCCTCTGAGGCCCCTAATATATTTTTTTTCTCTTTTATCTGTGCTGGACTCTTTCCAACCTGTCCACAGCTTGAATTGCGGGACCCAAAACTGTACACAATACTGTAGATGAGGTATCACCACTGCTAAGTAGAACAGAAGAATCACTCCCCTTGATTTGCACATGATGCTGCTGTTAATACAACCCAGTGGCCATGTCTATGTGAGACACTGACTGTATAGGTGTTAATGAGCAGTCATTTAGTACTTGTATAATCAAGTACTAAATGACTGTGTAGTAACCAGCATTATTGCGCAGTAGCGTCCATGCACGGTTGCCTTGTGATGCTTACTGAGCAGTAGCTCATTACGATTGTGCAGTGGTGTTGTATCATGGTTCATGCCTGGAAATGCTGCTGTGCATTAAAAACAAGCTACTGAGCAGTAGAATTGAGTTACTATGCAGTAGTAATGAGTTATTGTGCAGTATGCATCTCGCGTACACGCAGCCCATATGTTTCAACTGCCTTCTTCCAATGCTGGCCCTGACAGTCGTGGCTACTATTTTTGCACCCTCCCTATGGCTGGTGGGCTACTCAGTCCCTTCATGACACCACTGGAATCTGCCAGTATTAAGAGAACATGCCTGTAGGGCTAGGGGAAGACCAGGAAAGAACAGGTCTATCACAGGAATCCCTTTGCTTAAATTATCCCAGATTTGGTCCACTAACCCTCCCCTGCACTTCCTAAGTATTCCAGACTTCAAGATGATTATATTCAAGATAATTAAGCATGTGGATTTGAGAACACTTGGAGGAAGTGCAGTAACATCCCCACTTTTGGACCATACTACAAAAACAGTGGCTGGGGACTTTTTATAAGTCCCCAAAGGAGGTAAGAACCTCTCCCTTCTTCAAGACCCCCACACTTCTGCTCTGTGTTCAGCAGTGTGTCCCCTCCTGCCATTCCCATGTCCTTCATCTGCTGCTCTCCCCATTGCCCCTAGCTGATCTAGGGGCAAGGGAAGCTCATGAGCTGCTCCTTCCCCATTCTAGTCAAGTTGTAAAGGGAGCTGGATTCAGCCAGGGGCAGCAGCACTGACAACAGTGAATGGGTTACCCCTCCCTGCTTATTTCTCCTGGGTATTCCCCCAGTCCAGGGCCAGGCTCAGGGAGGGAGAACCCACCTGCTGCTGCTCCCACTGTCAATCCTCAAGTGAGCCCATCTCTCCATATAGCCTAGCTGGAATAGGGCAGGAGTGATTTGGAAACTCCCCACACTCCCTGGCCAGTGAGGGATAGTGGCAGTTGTGAGTGGTGGAGGAAAGGTGCTGTGGAACTCAGAGAGGAAGGAAAAGGTGCTCACAGGGGAAGTGGGAGTCTTACCTGTTTTGGGAACTGAAAGAAGTTCTTTGGGAACTGAAAGAAGTTCCATGGCATTGTTTGCCTGCCCCAGTGGAGAGGGCTAGCTGGAGGCAGGGTAAAGTCATCCCACAGTGTTGGTCACTGCTCTCTCACCCCCCTCTTACAAAATCCTGGCTCTGGCTGTGCTTGGACACATTGGTATTTAAACAGGAAGGGGTTTTCAACCTGAACTGCAGTAGATTTTCTACTCTGCTATAATATTTCTATCATCACGGGGTAGTAAACTGGTAATAATATAAATTATTACACTGGCACACTATCTCAATAAACAGAATCTAAAAAGGAAAGACAGTTGAAAAACATGCAGCACTTCATTCTAATAATTTATAATATCAATACTAAAACCCTCCTTTTTCTTTAGAAGAAACAAGAAAGTCAAAACAAACATAATGCATGTGTATATGGGCAGATTTGGATTTTGAAAAGGAGGTTGCAGATGGTGTGGCACATCATCACATAAAACACAACACACATTTTTTTCTCCAGTTAAAGAAAAACTAGAAGCTTTATTAGTATACAGGGGGGCTAGCATTATATTATTCAGTTTAAGATCAATGCAAAAACAATTGGAATGTGTGCTAATTTGCTAGATAGATCATTTATAAAGTTTAAAAAAAACAACACACTAGGGAAAAAATAGCCAAAATTGTGAAAATATATTGGGTAATTAGTACTGTAGTCATTATAGTTAAACGTATATCTTATTCAGAGTCATAAACTAAATATACCTTCTCAAGTGTCTTGACAGTGCCTCTAATACTTACTGTCAGTCTTTTCTACATCTAAGTTATTACCACACCTGAGTTAAGATTTTTAGTTGGAGATAAAAACAACCTGCATTGGCTGTGAAATAGAACAGAGAAATTACCAAGAATGCCTAAGAGATAGCAAATATTCTGAAGGAAGGATAGTTTGTATAGTGGAACATCAAGATTATTAAGAAGGACAGAGGGACATTAACACCTGTGGAGTGGAGAGATACTAGCAGGAATCAGGGAGATGATAATAATCCATGAAGTCAATTGATTGTCTCAGCACTGGCTCATAGAAATGCTGCTGCCCTTCCGAGGAGGTTGATTGGAAGTTTGGGTGGCTTAGGACTTGAAGTGCACCATTCCCCCTGGATCCACCCCTGAATTTGTATAAATCAGTATAAACTCAAATGCTGGGATTGGATTGAGTTTTAGTTGTCACTATATAAACTGTTTAGCAGGCCTCTGCGAAGCAGCTAGTATTCTCTTCAGATTTGGATTTGGCCAATTTGGAGGGCAGTGATTCAATTCGGTGATTCAGATCACTTCCCCAGTTGATCCAGCCAAATCTGATTAGGAGATTTGGCCGCCACCAAGTTGGCCGAATCTCCAAATCGAACAGGCCCCATCCCCCATTCACAAGCCCTGCACTCACTAGCTCATACCAGGCAGTGGGGGAGGAATCCCCACTGCCTCACGCTGTATGGGGGGGCTCTGCCACGAGCCCCCAGAGGCCCCAATGGCCGCTGCAGCATCTGATGAGTGCGAGGCTTTTTTTTTTTAAAGGGCCAGGCAAGGCAGCCATTGATGGGGCTGGGAGAACGGGCAAGGCTTAGGGAGGCTGGGGAGCAGGCGGGGGGTGGGGCCTGGTGGGGGTCCCCCCATGGTCCCCTTCCCCCCTCCTTCACTCGTCCTCCCCACTTACTAGCGTGGAGTCTGGGTCCAGCTCACAACAGCAGGAAGTGGGGACTGCCCGAATCTCCAAATCTCCAAATCTTTTCAGACTCAATTTGGAGACTTTGGATTGATTCAGATCTTTTTATTAGTCTCCCAATTCAATTCGGACTTGGAGAGTCGCCTCTGAATCAGGCTGAATCTCCACCAAATCAAATCAGCAACTGAAGCTTTGCACAGCCCTACTGTTTAGGTGGTTTGACCACTAAGTCATGGGAAGCCTTGGCTCAAGCACTGGGTGGTGTACACCTTGCAGATTCCCACAAATTGCCGAGGAGATGTTCCCTCCATGGGTGATCTTCCCCTATCTCACCTGCCATGACTTTGAATGTTCCTCAGTGGGGGGTCAGCTACCCGGGGACCTTCTGCGGCTCACAGTCTGCCCAATGGTCACCAGCGGGGCTCCACCACCCCTACACCCTGTCCTCACGCCACCTCGATGGATTGCTCAATCTTTATGGCCACGTACCCATTCTTACACTAGAGATGAGCCTCTCAAGTTCCTTCTTGTCCTGGATATCCTTTTCTGAGGCCAATTTACTTACTCCACCATGGGTTGTCCATGTTTGGAAGTCTTGCTTTTGGAACCTGTGCTCACTTAGGGTGAACTTTCACCCTAAGGCCTTGATCCAATACAAAGCCCTACAGGCCTTACACTATCTAGTCTATATCTATAAGCCCTCCTGTCTCTCAACCCCTTCATATGGGGAAACACAAAAAAGAAAAAAAGAAAAGCACAAGACATCACTTCTGACTTATCACTAGGTATCAGGGTAACTCCCTTCCCTGGTCCCTTGCGTCAGGGTACCGGGTGCCAAGTTCCCTACGGTCTAGCTAAACGCTGACCTCCATTCAGGGTCGTGTACTTGAGGCCTCCTGCTCGGGTGGTCCCTTCCCCCCTTTCCACTTCCTCAGTGAGCCCAGTGCTGCCCCGCTTATCTTCCTTCCAGATTAACCAGGCCTGATTGTGATATGTTCCTTTAACTTGCTACATGGCCCTAAAATTGTCTCCATTCAAGCAAGTGGAAGAGATGTTGAAATAATTTCTTCATATTTTATTTGTAAATAATTTTAACTTTTTCAGTGAATCTAATATTTGAACTAATCTGGAGAAATGATGTTAATTTCTTAATGTTATATAGGGACATGAATATAGTGTCTGACTGAAGGTTGGGTAGATTTCCACCTTATATACTTAATCAGAGATATAGCATAAGCTTTTCTGAGCTCCAACTCACTTCCTCAGCTGCTGTGAAAGAACATGCACAGAGCAGTGTATAAAATGGAGAGGACAACTTCAGACTGACCCAGCTAACTGCCTCTCTCTCTTAGTGCCTGAATCAGTATTACACGAAGCTCTTGGGTCAGAGGTGATAACTTTTATTAGACCAACTGACTAGTAGCAGACAGGCATAGCTACAACATAGAACCCTGAATCAGCATTAGAATTTGTGAATTCTGAGTTCATACTTCTCAGCTTCTTATACTAGGTCATTATGCTACTTTTGGCCACCAGTTCTTTTTGCTTTGAAGTAATTACAATGTGTTTTCCACTGTGCTGCAGTCACTGTTTTACAAGTGCATTTGTGCG
>NW_017728906.1:10531835-10541558 GCF_001723895.1 Crocodylus porosus
TTCTCAGTTTTTGTCATCATTTGATTCCGTTATTTTCCTGTGGTCCATGGGATAATTTTCTGTTCATTTGTAGAGCGTATCTCATTTAATCTCTGTAGCTGACATCTGCCTATTGGCCAAATTTGACATCAGTATGCTAGTCATAGCCTGCAAGGGTTGTGGCAAGTTTTTGGGGTTTTTTTTATCCCATTCCCTTAGAAGGCAACAGTTTTAGATTTGTCCCAGGGCATCAGAAATTAATAATTTGTCACTGACAGTCAGATTATAATTGATAGGGCAGTAAGAGCTGTATTGTCATGAAACAATATATTGATGTATGGCTACTTTGAGGTAGCCTTCAGCAATGTTTTAACAGTGAAAAGTGACTTTGTTAAATAAAAAAAAACAACACTGGAGTGTTCCATATTCATTGCCTCATTGAGTGTTTATCTAAACCAAATAGGATGCTCATTCTTTAGCGGCAAACAAAAAAATGGGCAGCCCTCCTACTGTCTACATACATTGCTTTTTCTGTCAAAAACTAGTTTGATTGATGTGGCTGAAGAGGTTTGACAAACTGCCTAAATGATATAACCTTCTGGGTCATAAAATTTACATCAAACTTGGAGTAATGCTGCTATAAACACAAAGTGACACACCACATAGCTAACATGTTCATGCACAGTGATTCTGTGATATAATGGCTGAATATGACCTTGCTTGAGGCAAACTGCTTGGTGAGTGCTGAAAAATACTCAGTGGCTCTTATGATGTATGGCTTGCATTAGAGGAACATGACATTAACTTGTCAGCAGCTTAAGTTACAAAAAGTCAAAGGCTTATTTTCACTTCCAAATGCCTAAGACCACATCAATAAAAAGTAGGGGAAAGAACCTGTCCTGGGATGTGGAGAAACACAAGTATGGTTATATATCAAGCTAATAACTAGGGCAATTGGAGCAGGATAGTGGGCAGGTCTAAGTATTTATGCAGCCTCTTTCAGTTTCATAGCTTATTTTAGAAGCAAGGGTTTTTGTGGGAGATATCTTTTTACTGAACCCATTGCATAGTTGTCTAAGTTTAAAGGTTTATATTTCCATGTGTTTTGGATAGTCTTAAGATTGAATATTAAATGATAAACTAATAATTATATGGAAACAAGTCTGGTTTCAGCATCATTTATCTGATAAACTAACTTTCAAAATTCTCATCATATCTTTCCTGCCGTATGCATGTTAGTATGTCTCTTAGAAGTCATTACAAGTTTTCCAAGGATAAATATTCCAGGATCCATCCCATAATCTGTAATTCATGTGCTGTTAATTTTAATAAGTGTTACATGAACCGTTTACAAAAATAACTTCATATTTTAAAATGAATGAATCATGTCTGTGGGTAGCCAGATATGGGTAGGAAAAGTAATATTTTGCCCCGTTTTTGGTTTTTTATTATTATTTTTCTAGAGGCCCATTAAAAACCTCTAGAAATTCTGTTATCTAATATACGTAATAGCTTGTTCTTTCAGGAGTTTCAGCTTAGATTTTACTACAGAGCAGTGGTCAATTTAACTAATACTCTGGTAATACATAGTATTTTATCAAATAGATTGTAAATTGAAGCATGTTGGGAGGCTTAATCTTGATCTTTGTTTTTAGCTTGGACTAGAACCTCCGTGCCCTTTTGGCAGTTAAGTGGAAAAAAATAAAGTGCAAAAACATGTGAAATGAACATACAATCCTTTAAATTACCTTTTTTTTTTCAAAACTTGCATGAAATAAAAGATCAATTCATGTTTAGCCTGAGAGAGAATGATAGGTTTGGGTTGATTCTTATTTTATCCAAGCCAATTTAGGGTAGTCTATTCCAGCTTTAAAAATCTCTAGTGAATCTTCAACCTCCCTGTGCAATTTCCCCTACTCCTTTCTGCCTTACATTGTTTAATGTTTTTTTTTATCTAGCAATACAGTTTTTCCTAATAATTGAGTACATTTCCTAAGATGTAGCTTCAGTCCATTACTTTTGTCCTCAAAGATTAATGAGGATAATTGGTCCCTGTCCTCTTTATAGAATTCTGTTTATATGTTTGCAGATATTTATCATGTTGATATGCCATGTTTTCCCAAGATGAAATATAGCCAGTTCTCCTAACCTTTTCTCTTGGGCTCAAATTTATCAAAGACGATAGAGTTGTCAAAACAGAAGGATTTGGGATTCTGTAGCCTTCTCAGCCTTTTCATCTAATTTTATAATCTTAGCAGAATGGCAGTCTGTTAACTGAATATTATATAAGTTTCATAAGATGTTGGTAGTCCTAACTTTTTTTTATTTCACACACAGTAATCATTCTACCAGGGTGCTTTTTATGAAACTTCAGAGTTCCTTGAAGTAAAAAAATAGCAATCTGCTATCCATTTTGCGTGAAGTCCATATGCTTGCCATCGTCAAATATTATTGTTTTTGGTTTTTTGATGGTTTTTTTTTTTTGTTTTACACAAAGCAGGGGCTTTTTAAAAACCCTAGAACACTGCCTTTTCTGGTCCCAGATCTGAGTCTGCAAGTTCTAAACCAGGCAAAATTCGTGTTGCCTTCAATATTTTTGTTAGAGTAAGGGTACTAGATTAAACCACAGACTTAACATTATTTTATTGTTATTTATTAATAAAACTTTACACCAGTGATCAGACTAGGCTTGTCCATCTCTGTTTCTAAAATTGTTTGACGCTCTTCTGTAATGAAACTCTTTTCCTTACACAGCTATATTGGTACTAGTACAGTTTATGACAGTGACCTCTTGAGGATATTCTGTATGATGAGGTCTAATTAGAAAAAAAGAATAAAATCAACTTTCTGTATGTGTAAGGATATGTCTCTTTGGAAGCATATATTTGTAGTATGTTCCAGAATTCAGCACTGATGGATTGGTAAACTAGTATTCTTCTTCATCAATACTCCCACACAATTGAGGATGATTGTCTTCCATAATTCCCTTATCTGTGGGTCTGAAGATGGCTGACTCTGTTGCAACTCAGGCGCATGTTTCCAGGTGAGGTTGGTGATTCCAGATTTTTTATTTGGTCCATGACCTGCTGTTTCTGCTGGTGCCACTTTTCCGCTCTTGTCGTCATTGTAAAGCTTCAAAGTACTGAGATTTTTGCAGCCTACTCTTCCTCCATTTGGGGCAGTCCTGTGTGATAGTCTCCCATGAGTTGATGTTTCATAGAAACATCGAGAAGGAAAGCTGTAAGGGACTTCATAAGATTATTAAGTCCAACTGGGAGCTGCATTTTTCACTTTGGCTTTGAGGATGCCCTTGATACACTTTCTCTGCTCTCCTCTTGAGTAAATGCCTTGACTGAACTGGGAGAATAAAACTTGCTTCAAGAGTTTGGGGTTGGACATCCAAATGATGTGCCCAGCCCAGTTGGCCCAAAATGAGGGAAGGTAGTAATTTGTCCGCTCTGGATACTAGTGTAACAAGTCTGAGTTTGATGAAGTGAGCTTGGGCTCATGAAAGCTTATGCATCTGTGATTTAGTTGGTCTATAAGGTGCATCTCTTTTCCACCTTCTACCAGTGTACCTGATATGAGTGAAAAGAAAAACAATGTCAATTCCATTAGTATCAATATGTTGTGCATCTGAACCCTTAGTGTAGTGACTACATGTAGAGCTGAGTGAATAATTTTCTTGATAAATTTAGCCTGTCTGCAAGTAGGTATGATTTACATGAATTTATTCTTCTTATTTACTCAGTATTTCCTTTTTTCCTATTAAAAGAAGAAAGCCTTTCTGTCCAATTACATATTTGCCGGCACAAGCTAACAATTTCAGAATCCCCTGCTGTGAGGTGAAACTTCACATCTGTTCTCCTCACTGTGGGGCTGTACCTCTGAAATGTATTCTGGGCTCCACCATTAACATACATTTCTCAATCTCCTATAGCCTCATTAAATAGGCCTTTTACATTGATTTTATTTTCTCATTTAAAAATGGGCATTCTAGTCACTTCCTATAACAAATGTATGACAGAACTATTGATTTCTGTTCCAGACAGAAGCTATTACTGGTTGTACCTAGACAGGACTCCCTAAACATATACAACTTTGTGTGAAAATCACATGCTCACTCAGCAGCCGAGTCTGATGACTTGCTGATTTACTGCACCTTGCAGCTGTCAGATACACTGTTAAGGTTGTCAGGGCTAGCGGGCTCTAAATAAAATTAATTTATATTTCCTACCATTTGGAGGACAGCCTATACAAAAATATGGGAAAATTATTCTACAAAAATAGTATCAAATACAGTTCACCACATCATTCTATCACCTAAAGTTTGTGTAACTTGGATTTAAACATAAATGATTTAAATGCTTTTATTAGCACTCTAACCTTTGCATGGTCTACAAGAATGTTGCAAGTGTTTTCCTGCTATTTAAATGCTGAGTTCACCTTCCACTGCCATTTGGTTAGTGCTGTAATGTGGGTAAGTAGAGTACATTTAATATGTTGCTTCCTGCAATGATCTTGTAGGGCTGGAGATCATTTATAACAATGCCCTGCACTTAGGCAAGATCAAAACATCCCCCAACAGATGTCAGTCTGACTTGTTCTTAAAAATTCCAGTGAAGGCATTTCCTCAGTATCCCTCAGAAACCTGTTCTGGGTTTTCCTCATTCTAAGAGTTAAGCTTTTCCTAATTTCAAACTATTTCTAGCTTTCCCTAATTTCCTAAATATTCTTTACTGGTTGCGAGTTAACTCATTTTCTTCTTGTTCATCCCCAGTAGCTAAGGAGAATAATCACTAATCCATCTGTTTATAGTTTTTAAGCTAATATAAAGCCGTCATGATGCCAACCCTCAAACTTGTCTTTTCTATACCAAAGAAACCCAGTCTCCTCAAACTTCCTTATAGGTCATATTTTCTAAAGCTGATAGCATTCTCAATACTTTCACTTGCTTAAAGTGTAGATTCATTGCTTTGTGTACTTTGGAGTTGATGGCCTTGGTGATCTTGGTATATACCAGATATTTCAGAGGATGATGGGGGGGGGGAAGGGGGGAGGAACAACTACAGTCCAAATGCCTGTTATGCCATGAAGGAAGCTGTGGCAGGTTTGATACAACTTGACAGTAAGCGAGTAAGAAGGTAACTAAAAGGTTTATTATAAAAACCAAAGTAAACATAAGAAATTACTAACCACATGTTGAAATTCAGACAGAGATATAAGGATAAATAATTGAACATACTATATTTACTTAAAATAGTCAGCATGGGGGAAAGACCTTCATCTTCAATTCACATACAAAGTGTGTGTGTGTGTGGCAGGGAGGTGGGGGGAGCAGCAGTGACCCTGCTGAGACTCTGACACTGGCACTGAGGCTGGGTTGGGGTGAAGAGTCAGACCCACAGCAGCTTCTTTCTTCTCCCACTTCTATATTCCCTCTGCAACTTCTCACTCCTTTACTGCCAGACACAGTTCTGCTCCAGCTTGGGCTGGGGCTGGATTCCCTGCCAGGCACAGAGCACATGAAATGCCATCCCTTGCTTGGCTAATCAGGAATGCCAATGCTCCATGCAGCAGGAGCTGTGCTTCCATGTGCTGTGCTCCTGGGAGGGAACAGACTCCAAGCAGTGTCTTACAGTAAGAAAATGGCAGGGAAGAGGCAGCAACTGGGGAACAGTAGTGGGGAAAGAAGTAGAGATGGGGGACTGGGTGAGGAAGAGGCAGAGACCATGGGGAGAGGAGTCGGGGTAGAGGCTGTAGGGAGCTGGGGGGGGTGCAGGTGTCAGGGCACAGGAAGACTGCAGATGGAAGAAATGGGGGCAGAGGGCAAAAGGGCTGCTTGACTCCTCTCTCAGCCACTGCTTTCCCTGCTGTACCTGTGGGAGAAAGAATTTAAAACAGGCCTCTTATGCTTAGATTCTATACCTGGAAAATGATAACAAATTTATAATATTTCCATATATAGAATCAAATTATTGAGAGCTGTCTTAAATTCAGGGTCATCTTAGATTTGAGTAAATGCAGTATTAGAACAACAATCTAATCTTACCTTGCTCCTCAAAGACAAGAATGCAGCTTTTGCTCAGCCCTCTACCTGAGGGATCAAGTCTCTTATTCATAGGAAGCTTTAGACAAAATCTTGCTCTCAAGGCAAAGCTTAAGTATGATTTCTTATCTGGCCATTTGCATACATCTCCCATTGGATTCTTGGGGAGGCCACACTATGCATATAACTTCCTGTCCCACACCCCAAAGGTGCATGTTTACCAAACTAAAAGACTTTTCCTGATCTAATTATGACCAAAAGAATATCTATATCTTTTCAGATATGAAGATTACTAATCCGGTATCCTAAAACTACTGTCATTCCCCCACTGTGAGAAATGTCCTTCCAGGTGGCAAACTTACGACTCTCTTCCTTTGAAATATAAATTCATCATGGTCTGGAAAGTTGTTTGATGATCCAACTCATGTTGGATGTTAAGTTTCTTTGATTGCTTTTCTCAGTTGTGAATATGTGAGGAATATTTGAGTTAATTACTGCCTTAAATAACATTCTTGACTACAGAATAAAAATATCAACATTTATATACAATTCTACAGTTCATGCAGATAAAATGTTAGAGCTAAGTACAGCTTAACCTATATGTACCTATATATAGAAACTACACATGCCATATCAGTAAAACAAACTCAAGAGAACATGCATGCTACCCCCCAAATCCCACAAGTTATTGTAGGTTCATGACACTAGGCATACAATCCTTTCTTTTTATGTGCAACTGGATTTTAAAGATGCCTACAAAGTTCATATGCTAAGATTAAATTAATTAGAGATTAATTCCTCTTCAAAGTATTTCTTTGAGAAACTTTCTCCATTATCAAAAGGGTGCCATCTGTATATATATTTTCCACTGTTCTGAGTGTAAAAGAGCCACTGATGAAAAGCACCAATGAAAAAGCTGTTCCACTAAGTACAGAGTTAGTACTGTGCCACCTTTCTGGAACCCATGGGAAGGAAGTATATTGTGGCATAAGGGAAACGTTACCAATATTACACCACAAGTCCGACTGAGCAGAGGGCACAAATTGAATGTAAATATGTATAAGACAGTAGGTTAAGGTTGTATATTCCTTTAAATGTCCTTAAATGCTGCAGCTCTGTATGAAAATGAGTAGAAAAGTAACACATTCTAAAAAGGTTCAAAAAATCAGAATCCAAGTTGATGTAAATTTCATTTTAAAGCACTTTTTGGGTATGAGAAACTGTTTTAGCACCAAAACACATTCTAAAAGTGGATATTAATGTGAGTGGCAGTATGGGGAAGAACTTTTTGAAAGATGTTTAGGTAGCCTTTTAATAATCAATTTTCTTTAATTCAGGCAAATGCTGAAGCCTTAGGCTGTATAGTACTCTAGTTAGCATATTTGGCCAGAAAAAGTTAGATTTATTAAAGGTAAATTATAAATGACATGTAGAATGCATGGCATTGATATTTAGTATCTAGCCACAGATAACTTTCCATTGTTGTTAATCATGTTTATAAAAGTAATCATAGAATTATGAAAAAGGACTAAAAGGGATCTCAGGAGGGCATCTTGCCTTGTCCAACCTGCTGTTCAAGACAGGATAATCTCTATCTAAGTCATCTCAAATAAGTATTTGTCTAACATTTTTAGAAAAGCATGCAAAAGAAGTTTAAAAAAAAATTAAGACATTTTAAAAACATCCAGTGATGGAGGTTCTGCCAGCTCCGCAGGTAATCTGTTCCAATGCTTAACAATCCTCAGAGACAAAAAGTCCTTCCAACCTAAATTTCATTTGTTGTAATTTAAGACCATACCTCCATGTCCTGTCTGCTGCAGATACAGAGAACAGGGTTTTGGTAAAGCCATCCTTTGTATAACTATCCTTCAGATATTTGAAGACTGGTATCAAACTCTGCTAAGTTTTGTCTTCTTCAGACTAAATTATTCCAGTTCTTCCAAACTTATCATGTAAGTCACATTTCCTAGACATCTAAACATTTTGTTGTTCGCTGCTGAATTCTTTCCAAATTGTCCACATCTTTCTTGACTGAACGCAGTGCCCAAAGCTGGACACAGCACATAAGGTGAAGCCTCACCAGTGCTGAATAGATCAGAAGAATCTTTTTGTCTTCACTTGCAAACAATACTACTGTTTATATAGTGCAGTGTGCTATTATATTTGGAGTGGGGGGCGTTTCCAAGAACACGCGGTTGACTCGTGTTCAACTTATGGTCCTCTGTAAATGCTTTGGTACTGCAGCTTCACTAGTTATTGCCTGGTCTGTATTTGTATATATGATTGCTCCATCTCAAGTGCAGGACTTTGAACCTATCCTTACTGAATATACTTTAATTAATTTCATACCATTGTTTCCAGTTGATCAAGGTCATTCTAAATTCATATGCAAGGAGTCCTGTTCAGTTCATTAGTGATGTTCGTGTATGGAAAGTTACTCACATGCAAAAGAGTTTTTAACATCCAAGTCAGTAAATGATGCTCAGAACTAGGTTTTCGGATTATATTTAACCTGATTATCCATTATAATTGTATTTAAAAGTATTTAATGAGAGAGGATCTATTAAATCATAAAGTTAGATGACAGGTATCTTTGGTTCATATTCTCACAAGTATACATATGAAAATAAGTTACTTAGATTTTGCCTATTAGAATAATGTCCAAATGGTGATATTTTGACAATGATTACATCTGCAGTAATGCTTATTCTATTCAAATGACTATGCTGATAATTTAGGTGAGAACATACTATACATGAAAAGAAAATATTCTGTGGCATTTCTTGTTTTTTAAAAGGAAGAGTATAATAAAAATATATATTGAAATGTAGCCTGTGGTTTAATTGCTATTCAGTGGTTAGCAATTGATAGCTAAAGCGCTAATTATTTTAATGTAACTACATTTAATTATCATAATTGGTACTCATATCTTCTGTCATAATAGAAAGACATCAAGAGACTTATTCATAAAACTGTTAGGATCCCATCATAAAAAACAAAAAAAAAAGTGAATAGGGGATGTATTTGAAATGTACTGTAATAATAGCTACATTGGTTTCAGGTCACAGTCTGAAATGGGTGTATCTATCATAGCAAAGAATTAAGAGCATGGTTTGCATTTTCAATTTTCACACATATAAAATACAGTGTGCTGCTAGCAGAAAAGGTTCTTTGGTTAAATTTGATATCTTTTATTAGACCAACTAAAAGGTTTACTCAAAATACCTTAAATTGGAATAGACCCCAAGTTCTTCCTGTTCCCCATCTTACATTTATTCCACAAAATTATCCTTCCTCCAGTTTGTGTTAATACTTGTGGCTGCTAACAGATCTGAAAAAACAACACAACACTGCATCACCGGAAGAGGCATCATGTTAGCTTGACTCAGCTCCCCAGCGTATAGATGGGGTGCCACCGTGGGGCTTTTTCGTGCTTTTATCTTAAACTGATTCAAACCAGCTATTAGATAAAAGCACCAAAAAGCCCCACTGAAGTGCCTGATCTATACAGACATTGGGCGAGGCAGGTGCAGCTACTGTGATGTGTTTTCTACGGATGTACTGTGCTCCGTGTGGGGGCACACAAAGCTTAAAATAAAGGGCTGTTTGTATGTAGGGGGAGGTTCCACATCTGTAACCAGCTTGTGTTTGCAGCAGTTAAAACCAAGAGTGGTAAACTGGTCTTTCATTTGGGG
>NW_017728906.1:10541663-10547870 GCF_001723895.1 Crocodylus porosus
TTCCTATTGAAAAAAAAGTTAAGAAATCAATGGCATAGTGCATACAGTCAGAACATTCTACATACACAGTTTACTATTTAAAGAAACTGTGTAACATTTTGCCTGTATTTTACCTATTGGGATGTATAATATAACTGTGACGTTCATATCTTTTTTCCCCATTTTATCATGTTGCAAAGAGGAAGAAAAAATGTTTTGTCACTGAAGTATACAGTCAAACATTCAGAAATGGCCACAGATTTTTGGTTGCCTCCTGCGAGACATATTTGATATGATTTCCAGTAATGCTGAATTCCTACAACTCCAGTAAAAATCCAAAATAATCTATAGATGCTAAGTACTTCTGAAAATTAGGTCCTATGTCACAGTTCTCAAATTAAGAGCATAATGCACTTCCTCTATTGTTAACTGGGAGGTTTGGTGCCAGTTGAGAGCTTCGTAAATTGTCTATAAATCTTCAAAAGTTTTTAAAAATAGATTTAGGCTGTGTGCATATATCCAAATGATCTTGGAAAATTCTCTGAGGTTTGTTCTCTTGGTGTAAAACCCTTACCCAGGGATACATGAACAGAAGTTTGAATGTTTAACCCCTGAAGAGTAGAGCTTGCCATGCTGCCTTGCAGGCAGGGGCCCTCTGGTACATACGTCTCGGCATGCTTAGCCTGCTCCTTTAGTCATCCTGGAGACAGATGGCATCAGTGCACAGGGCAGCCCTGACTGGCTGACCAAGACTACTTTGGATCAGCTTGTCTCACCACAGCACAATGTGGGGATTCTGAAGGGGGCATGTTCTGTTTCCTGCTTGGCTGGAGCAGTACAGTCCAGCAAGCAACACACTGGGCATGTCTACATGTGCGCCAACTGCAGAGTTGTGACTGCGCAGTCATTTAGGGCTTGCTTTAACAGGACTTTGCACCTATCCTTACTGAATATAATTTAATTCCATACCATTATTTCCAGTTAGCAATTCCTAAATGACTGTGCAGTAACCATTACTGCACAGACCCAGTGGTGCATGGGTTGTTCTTCTGACCCAACTGTGCAGCGGCAATAAGCAGTAGCTTGTTGTTATTGCACAGTAGTGTTGGGGTCACAGTTTGGGCCTGCTGACACTATGTCACCATAGCAATGAACTATGTTACTGTTGCATGGAAATAATGGGATGAAATGTAATTATATTCATTAAGGATAGGTGTAAAGTCCTGCACTGAGACAAAGCAATCGCATGTACAAATACCTGTGACTCTCCCAGGAGAAACTGAATGTCTGTAAATAGCCTAAGACAAAGAATGCCACATCAACATAACTGAATAAGGGAAGGATGTGCACCACACTAAAGCAACAGAAAAAAGAACACAGCTTTTTTGTCACTCTGGGGAGACCTGCTACTTGTGCTTGACTAGTTTCCTGACACATAAAATGTAAGAAAGTCATGCATGGCTAGTTGGTTTCTGCTCATTCAACTGTGGCTGATAATGTCTACAAAATGGTTGTTGATCTGTTTTCATTTATTATAGGTTACAGTGAATATTTAGTATCCAAGAATATGAGTAACTTTTAGTTGCAGAAAGGGATCTGTAATTTCATTCTGTATGCTAAGACTAGCTGAGAAGGGAAATTGAAAAGAAGCAATTATAACTTAAATATTTGCTTGACAGAATATGGACAATTATTTTGTGTTGCATTTACATAAGCTGAATTATGGTTGTGGAATTATGTGAAGTATCAAAGATATTTGTGTTTAGTTTGCTTAAATTTAAAAATGCTTTAATCATTAGGGAAGAGAGCAAAAGGAAAATAGGGTGAATTATCCCCTTCAACTCCATGCATTCATTTCAATATTTGTTAGGAAGCTTTCCAAAAATACATAACATTATGAAATATGGTCTGAAAATCCCCAGATCTGTTGCATGTTTACCTTTCTGTTTCATTAGTGCATACAGCTATTCCTGCCATTCTGTTCATTACTGTAAAAGATGAAAGCTAGGCATTTCTCATCTGAGACATCCTCGGCTCTCGAGAGCA
The DNA here is from genome assembly GCF_001723895.1 of Crocodylus porosus. Classification (NCBI taxonomy): domain Eukaryota; kingdom Metazoa; phylum Chordata; order Crocodylia; family Crocodylidae; genus Crocodylus; species Crocodylus porosus. The sequence continues at coordinate 10,543,689 of NW_017728906.1, forward strand.
GTTCCTAGGAAAGACACTGGTTTTCCAGATCGTCAGTATGCTTGATGTCCGATGTGTAACGGTGATATTTAGTAATACAGAATATTTTTTCCCCCCACGTATTTCTTATTTACTTCAGTCATGTCCTTAAACAACCCTTCACTTCCAGCCTTGGGCCTCTCTTGAGAATATCTTACCAATCATATTGGATTGTCCAATCATTTTCTGATTTGAACAAATATTCCCTGAGGATGTGTTGATCTAATTCATTTCACTTGTCACCTTAAGCAGGATTTGAACACAAGCTTCTGTAGATGATTTCTTTCTAAAGCTAACCTACTAGGCTCTGTCCATACATGCTCTATAATAAAGAATGTTAATTTAATGTTCTCCTTCTCCCCTATACCATTTTGGGTTCTTGCAGTTATTGGCTTGTTTGTTTGTTTTGTCTGTTTCTATATTAGCTTAAAGCAGAAAATTACTCAAAATAATCAGTGAAACTGTGTTAGCTTTGCAGTGAAATATCAAACACCCTGGCTGCACATATCAGAAAATATTAAATTAAGCAGAACATTTTTACACCCAATTTAATACTGTTGTTGACAAATAATTGCTGCGCTAAGTGATGAAAAAAAAATCAAACTTTCCTTAGGGCTTCGTTCATTTTTCCTTTACAGACTTTTTTTTATTTGTAGATGTTCAACTGGCCTTTGTTACTTCCACTTGTCTGTGAAGATCAGTTTACTAGAAGAGAGTGAAGCAGCCCAAATTTAGAAAAGGAGATCATATTAATGCATAGTGCGTGAATTTCCCATATAAATTAAAAACAAAAGAATTTCTCAGTCTTCCCCTAAGGTGTTTTCTAGGTCAAAAGCAAACTTGCTTAATCAAAGGCTTGTATTCAGAGATGTAGATTTTGGAGGATGTCTCAATACTGCCTCCAAAATCTTGGGAATTAATGCAATAACACTGCAAGATGTGGTGCTATTGTAAAAGTGACAGTGAAGTGTTTCACAACAGAGCTTAGCCATGCTGCAAGGAAAACATTTTGTTTTAACTGTGAGTTTACCACGCTGCTGTAGACAATAAGGATACATCTAAAATGTAAACTGAAACATAATTAATCATACATATTTCAAAGTAAGAAGGGGGGGGAGAAGCGGGGGGGAAGAAGGGTGAGGGAAGGGTTTGCTCAGCTATCTTGGAAAACCTCTGGGTATTTGATTTCAAATAAGGCTAACATTACAGATCCCTACATGTTTATGCACAGAAGAATGTTCAACATGAAGTGCACACAAGAACATAGGATAAATATGACAGATCTTATGTGCTGCTTTATATTTCTTTTCACATGTCAAAGTGTGCTTAAGTTTGATCCAGTTGAGATAATCTTTGATAATTTTATTTCAAAATACAATAAGGTTTTAGGGGATGTGATAGTAGAATAGTTAAAAGGGTCTTGCTGTGGCTCTTGAGGTATGAGTTCAAAAACCAGTTCCCAGCTGGCCTTGCTTTGAGGCAGGGCTCGTCATTTAGGTTGGGAGTTAAAGGCAGCTGGACTGGTTAACCACAGCCTTATCTTGTGTGCCACTGGCTGCAAAACTAGGTGTGCCATAATCACCCAAGCCCAACAGTTCATTAGGCATGAGTAAATTTCTGATCTTGAAAATGAGGCTTTATAACTTTTATACATACATAACAGACTTCAAACGAAATACTTATATGTTTCTCAAAACGTTCACTCCTTGATTAATTTCTGACTATACTAGCTAATGTTTGATCAGTGGCTTTTCTTCTCAAATTCATTTTTTTTTAAATTTCTTAGCTTAGTAAGCAGCTTCTACCGAGAATGTATTAAGGTTCAAACTGTAGCTTTGATCCTGTTGCTGTTCTTTTCACCATCTCATAAATTATTCTGCTGCTGTACTAAACCTTATTGTTATGTTTTCCATGTTATCATATTTTGCTGTCTTCTATAGTTCCAATCATATCATTTCTATCTTCTTTTCTTCTTCTTACTGGTATACCATGCTTGTACAATATCTTATCAGTCATTACAGTTGTACAAAGCTTTATGGATTGCATTGTAGTAACTTGCCTTTTTTCTAGGTCAAATTTGCTACTAAGGGCCTTCTAACATTGTAATTTTGAGTGGCTCCTGCAGCTCTTAACACCAGGATCCTTTGTACATTAAGAACTGAAACTAGTTTTAAGCACTCATTAGGCAGCTCAAAATTATGCCACTCCAGGGGACGGGGTTATCTCTGATCCATGTCACTCAGCTCACATTATGCTAGGGTATAGGGATGCAAGGCTACGCCTTAGCATAAAATCCTACCCACCCCCATTCCCCACTGGCCCAGATTAGGCTTGCTACTGCCCACTTCCCTCCCCAGCACCCCAGATCCCTACTCATTGCCCACTCCCATCCCCCAACCTTACTTGTGGCTGGGTTAACCTTTCTGCCTGGCTGTTACCACTGCCAGCTGCCACAGCTGCTGCTTTCTGGCTGTGTTCAGCTCAGAGAAGAGCAGTAGCCCAGCCATGGCCAGGCATGGCCTACTCCTTTGGGACAGACAGTGCAGGTATCCACAAGTATCCACAAGTAAATGGGGCAACAGTAGGGAACCCCAAGGGGCAGCAGACAGTCTCAGGGGCAGGGAGGAGAGCCTCACATGGAAGTAGGGGGGATTCTTACCTTTCTGTTGTCCAGGCCCCTTCTGGCCAGAAGTGGGACTACTCCAAGGCTGAGCTAGCACTAACGCTGATTAACATTTGTATGGCTCATGGTGTAAGGTGTAACAAGGGCCTAATACTTTAGCACATTCCTTCTCTTAGAATGAAAAATCTTACCTAGTACATTGCTAATGAGTAATCATGCACAATCATGTGACTTGTATCATGAACTCAGATACTTTGTTACACCGGAATAATATTTGAAATTATATAAAATGTCTGTAGTCAACTTTAAAAGTCTCAAACTGAGCTCAAGTCTAGAATTTGCTCTGTGAATCTGAGAGTGCCTTCTCAAGAAATGGGAACATTGGGCTGAAATCCTAACATAGATGGGTTAGTGGGAAAGTAGCAAGTCAAAATGCAGTTCATCTCCACATACAAGATTCGTATACAAAGGGGTGGAAGGGAATTTTAATCATCTGAAATGTCAGTTATCCAAAATTCAGATGTTTCTTCTGAAATTGGTATTTTGTTTTTCTGAAACTTTTTGCTAATATAGAGATGCATATGTTAATGTATGAGTGTGTGCATGCATATATAATTACACATAGTCTACTTAACTTGGACTGAGACAAAGCAATTTTTGCAGCTTGGTTGCAGCACAAAGAGCTGATTTTGCCAGCATGTCGTGGTCATCCCACCTCTCCCTGCTGATTGCCAGAAATTTTACTTTATTTTAATAGCAAATTATGTGTAAAATAGATTATATAACTTAATTGATCATACTATTATAAATTTAAAGATTAAATTTAAATCTCAATGTAGATATATTATAAATATAAAATTATGTACAATATGAAATGTAATTTGCAAAATCATAATTTATTATTGTGTGTAGCATTCAACAAAAAAAATAGAAATACTAATTAATATTAACTGTAATAGAAACATTTTCACTTCCCTGACTGGTGCCTTCATTTAGTCTTCATCACTAGCAGACAGTAAGTCAGTCACATGAACCAGGCTGCAGTAATTGTCACATTGTCGTTGTATTACAGTAAGCACTGGGATATTCCAAAACAGTGTATTATGTGAATAATATGCTGGGTTTTATTTTTTTAGGTCAATTTCATGGGAAATCATGGCCCATGCAATATTTCCTGGTGATCACAGACAATGCTGCTTTTCACAGTTTCTGCAAAAACCAGTAAACCACAAATTAAGTAGACCTCCTACACATAGTAATTGAAATAAATAAGATTTTAATAGGCTGCCATGAGTTTATGCTTAGCACCCTCCTTTTCCTTCAGTAATTATTTCTTATTGGGTCCCTCTTGATACAGTTGCTGTCCATTTGATTGTTGTCATTAATGCACTAGTAGCTGTTGCTTTTTGGCTTTGAAATTGGGGTTTTTGGCCGCTGAAAGAGCATCTTTCTTACAATAAGAAAACTCTGCTGGTATCATATTTTATTCTAACTTATGTTTATTTTTTTAAATGTATGAATACATTTATACATTTAATTGT
>NW_017728906.1:10547970-10559757 GCF_001723895.1 Crocodylus porosus
TAGCTAGGCTTTGGCCTGGCTGTTTATAAGGGCTTGGCCCTGCCCCCTCCTGGCCACATGACCTGCCTGGTTGCCCTAGCAACCCCCATCTGTGTTGCTCCGGGGCACTTCAGCAGCCCTACTCCTCCTGCTAGTAGCAGGCACCCTGGTGCCCTGCCAGAAACACTAAGTGAGAGAGAGCAGAGGAACAACTGGGAAAGGATACAGTAAGGGGCAGTGGAAATGGGAGAAGAGAAAGGTGGCATCAATAGGAGAAATAAGGAGGGGAGTATATGCTGATTTTTTTTATTATTATTATTTTTTTAGGGAGGAATGAGAGACACAAGAGTAGAATGAATGGCCAATGGATACTATTTTTCAAATCCTATTTATATTCACTTTTAAAGTTCTGGCTTTTAGGTATAGCGAGAGTTCACTCTGTCACAGATTCCTTTGAAGCAAAGATCCAACCCATCAGTAGCAGATGCATCAGATGTGTGATACAAGGACCCACTTTTTTATATGTCCGTGTAGTGCCCAACAAGGGTTCTTTTTTCAGTTTCTGCCTCTAAGAACTGCTGTATTATAATAGTAGCAACTGATATTGCACCCTAGCTAAGCCAAGGCAGCAGATATTTTCCAGCTATTCCTGTTCCATCTGTTGTGTTGTACTGTTTTTACTGTTTAGTACAGACTTTGTTTAACATTAATTAAATCACATTTTCCTGGAAAGAAGGTCTCCTAATAATATTGAGACTTCTTGCAATAATACTTTAGGGTTTTTCAAGTACCAGATTTTTGGTCTAAGAAAACCACTAAATTAAAAGATAAGGGTTAAGATTTTTAGTAGAAAAATTAAGGTTTCTCTAAATCTCTGTGAATAATTAGAGGCATAATTGACATATGAATATTTATAAACCTGTTAATTAAGAGAGATGTAGGCAAGTAAAACTTGATACATGGTATACCTGTTAACCCTTTCAATCCCCAGATGTTCATTTTGTCACCATTAGGCCCTAGTTATATTTATAAAAGGCTGTCTGCAGGGCTTCCTGCAGAGTCATGGAGCTGCACGGAGCCCAGTGTTTCACTCCACAGCTGTAGGGGCAGAAAACTAAAACTCCTTCGACGAGTTTTAATTTGCTTTGCCCCAAGTCATTTAAGGTGCATTACGCCACCAAATATCCTACAGCAGCTGGAATTGATGCATAATATGCCACCAAGGTGTGCCAAAGCCATTAAAGTGGTGCAAAAGCATTTAGCCTAGTTTAAAATGTTGTGCACACATGCCTCTCATTTCATCTAAACACAGTTTAATTTATGCAGTTTTCTCTAAATGCACTAGTTTGGTTTGGGAGCCAACAGAAAGGAAGTTTGCACTTTGGTGTGCAGAGGCAAGCAGGTTGCCTACACTGGCTGAGGCTGGCAGGTTGGGGGTGTTCTCACATGCCTCCCAGTGGGCTCTAAGGGCTTCCCATGCTGCCAGGGACTCCTGAGGGTGAACAGAGTGAGTCACTCCTGATTGGGTGCTGGGCATGGCTGAGCCCCCAACCCTGTCACTATGGACTCTCCCCCACATGGAGCCCTAGGCTTCGAGGGGAGCCCTAAAGTAGGTCACTTTGGTACACCCAGCAGGTGGGCTGGTGGCAGCAAGGCAGGGGGCATTCCATGAAAGGAAAGATCAGGTCCTTTGGAGGTTGTTAAATCCCCATGAGAATTAGGCCTGTGCAAAGCGACTAGTATTCACTTTTGATTCGGCCAGTTCAGGGGATGGTGATTTGATTCAGTGATTCGAATCACTGTCCCAATTCAATTCGGACAAATCTGATTTAGAGATTAGGCAGCAGTCAAATCTCTGAATCAGCCAGGCCAGGCCTGGCCCAGTTCCCACCCCCTCCCAACCTGGCAATGACTTCCCCGCCCACCCTAGTTCTTGTAAAAAGAAGAAAAGAAAAAAGCTCTGGATCAGTGGGTGCTGCCAGGAAGGGGGCAATCCCTACTGCCCACCACTGCCCTATGCTACATGGAGGGCTCCGTATGAGCCCCCCCACCCTTTAAGGAAAAAAAACACAAAAAAACCCATGGGACTCACTGCTCCTACCATCAGGGAGTGATCCCCACTCCCCCTGCTGCCTCACACCATGTGGGGGGCTCTTCTGCAGCCCCCCCCCAAAGCCGCTGCAGTAGTGGTGAGTCCCAGGGTTTTTCTTGGGTTTTTTTTCCTTAAAGGGCTGGAGCTGACCCATTCAGGGTACCCATGGGCAGACTGGGGGAGCAAAGGAGGATTGGGGGCTTGTGCAGAGCCCCCCCATGCAGCCTGGGGCGGGGGGGGCAGTGTGAATCACACCCCCCACCCAGCAGCACCCAATGAGCACTTCGACTTTTTTTTAAAGTACTGAGTTAGGGTGGTAGGGCAGCCATGGGGGGCTGGGGAGGTTGGCAGAGGTCCATCCATGGTCCCATCCCCTCTCCATCAGTCCCCCTCCCCCACCCCTAGTACTTACCAGCTGGAGTCAGCTGCAGCACCCTGCTGCAGCCACCAGGGACTGCCCGAATTATCAAAGCTCTCCATATCTTTTCTGAAGATTCAGAGAGCTTTGAATCAATTTGGACCTTCAAATTCATCCCCTGATTTGATTTAGATTTGGAGATTTGGCCCCTGAATTGGGCCAAATCTTCTCCAAATCAAATCACCACCCAAAGTTTTGCACAGCCCTAATGAGAATCTCTTTCAGGCCTGGCAGTAGAATTAGGACTATAAAGAATCAGCTCTAGGGCAAGGCATATGGGGAAGAAAGGAGGCAAGAAAACCCTGCATTTGCCTGGCTTGGGGAGCTCCTTCCAGGTAGAGCCTCCACAGGCTGGAAGGCAGAGGGAGGATCTGTCTGAGCTCATTGTGATCCCAAAGACAAGCCTGATGAGGTCCAAAGGGCCCTGATGAGTCCTGGATCCTTGATCTTCCCTGCTCTGAAAGATCCTTCCCTGCCCACCGCCCAGGTAATGGTCAGTGCACTGCTGTGCCTGTGGCTGCTGGCACTGCTCTCAGGGTGGCTCTATAGTTGAGAGCTGGCAGAGAGCTACAATTGCAGACTATGCAGGGTAGGATGCTATGAACTGGTGTGGGCTATGCCTCTGCCATTTGGTGCCACCGCTGTGCCAGGGTCAGCCCCCTCACAACCCAGGCTGGCTGCAAGCCCTCCTCTCCCAACTTGGCTCAAGAGAGAGGACAGCCCTGAAGATCTGCAGTTGCTTTTCTCTCCATGCACCAACTTTGATACTCATGATCTCCCCCTCCCCAACCTGGCCATGGCAGGGGATAGAGAATTGGGGGGATCAGTTGCCACTTGTAGTAGCCCCACTCCCAGCCCTCTTCTCCAGAGTGAGGGTGCCAGGTATGTGGGGAGGGAGATACATGTTGGGGATGTAGTGGAGCTTGGAAACTGCTGCACCTTTAAATCTCAGTGTGCTTGGCATCCCCCATAACCCCTCCCGTGTTGCTCTTGAGCCTGGAGTGAACAAAAAGGACTTCCACTGCGAGAAGTAATGGAATTGCCTGGGAGAAGGAGGAGAAGGAGGAAAAGTGGTGACAGCAAGCCTGGGCCCTTGGCCTGATGATGAACTGATGATGATGAACTGATTGCAACATCTGCCTCTGGGGCAAGTCTTCCCCCAGCTCTGAGCTAGGGAAGCCATCAACTCCAACCCCCATACCTTAACTTTTCTGAGAGGATTCAGGATCCTCAGGGATATTGTATAAAGATGCTGAGCTATAGATGCTCCCTTCTCCCCATCTGCCCCCATCCCCCCCACTCCCTGCCTGTGACAGTTTGTGGGGCAAGGCCAGGTGAGCAGCTGAGTGCAGCTGAGGTGAGCATATCTCCCTTTGAGGTGCTGGAGTTGGGGCACCATAAACATGCCTGAGATACTGACAGACTGCAACCTAACTTGAATCAGGAGGGGATCTGGTAGTTTGATAGACCAGTCTAACTTAAATCACTTAAGTCGGATCCATCCAAGTCTATTTTAGATTGAGTTTCACCATTTTTAAACTAGTCTCTGCAGACTGAATGGTTCAGTTATGGGTGTAGACCAGTTTGTGTGTAATGTCTATACCTAGCCTAGAAGTGTGTCCGCTCATGATTTAGTGACATCCAAATTATTCTCTGTTAAATATTGGTGTCTTTTGTCTAACTTGAATTAAATTGATTCTCATTATAGCTTCCCCTGCTAAGTTTGAGATATTTAAAAGCTTTTATGAATAATGGACATCTGGGGGCTGAAAGGGCTAACACATATGCCACAGGTCATGTTTTATTCACCTGCATCTCTCTTACTTAACAGGTTTATAAAAAAAAAATTCTTTCAAAGGTTCTTCTATGAGGTAATCAAGTGGCCTCACCTTTATAATTAAGTCCCTAAATCTAAATCACTTTCTTTATCTGTCAAGGAATTTGTGTGGCATTCTGCATCTTTTCCAGTTTCTCTACATTCTTTTGAAAATGTGGACACCAGAACTGAACAGAGAATTAATAAAGATAAAACTGCTCCTTGTTCCTACTCACTATTCCCCTGTTTATATTTCCAACATTTTCATTCTTTGCTTTTTTGCCACTGCATCACATCAGAAGATTATGTTCAATTGCTTTCCACTATGACCCTTAAATCCTTTTCAGAACTGATACTTTCTATGATGCAGTCTGCTTGTTAGTAGATACAGCCTACTGCTGTTGCAACAGTAAACTCAAAAAGTACTGGATTTTATGTAGGGAGGGAGGTTTATTACAAGCATTTACTTTGCTTTCGAAGTGTAATCATAGCAACAACAACTATTTTATACCACTATTAATAGGGATCTCCATAAATCACCTCAGAAGGAGCCCCACAGCAGTTCCTTAAATGTTTTTAATTTTACCGTTGCCCCCTCCACCCTAGCCCTGATTGGCAGAAGGGCCCCACTGGCCTAGCTGTTTGCCACTGATCTCTGGGGAAGCAAAAACTGTAACATAAACCATGGTTAAATGCAGTTTTCACTTCTCTGGCGATCAGTGGCAAACAGCCTGGCTGCTAGTACCCTTCCACCAATCGGGGTTGGGGGGAGCAAGCAGAAAAATAAAAAACCTTAAAGGAATCCCAGTGGGGAGCTCTTCTGGTATGAAGTATTAGTAGCTTAGAGTCAGCCTGGGTAAAGAGCTAAAGAGGTACTTTTTAAATGGTTCATAACAATGGAAAGCACTCTGAATCTGACCTTACTGTACAAAAATTATTGAAGTAGCCACACCTCCATTCTTGATGTAAATTTGAAACTGTAAGAGCAGCAAATGATATTAGAAAATTGTATTTTTCCCTATTTTTATGTTCACTTTAATTTGGCAAAATAGTTATTAATTGTATGAATATGCAGGACCTCTTAGGACAGTGGTAGTCTAGCCTCAAGCTAAACTGAATTAAAATAACAGAAATGACATTTTAAAACCTCCTGTAACATCATCTTGTACATCTTCCCGGAAGCCCTTGTGCCCTGCTGGATTGTCAGAATCTGAATCTAATTTGAAATGCATGTGCTTGTCTTCTGAATTGTCAACATTTAAAATATCAATGATTTCTCCCCTCTCCCTCATAAGATTCAAAACTTGGCTTCACTGAGAAAATAGCTATGCTGACTTCAAACTATTCAGCTACCAAGTTGGTGCAGGTCAGAGGTAAAATACTGCTTTAATGTAAGATGCTACATGTTATAGGCTGCTGCAGAGTCTTTTGGGAAAAAAATCTAGAATAGAATTTTGAAGATTTTTTTGTAAATGAGCTGGATGACAAGATTCTGTACACTTGCAATCCCTAATGAGAAAATTATAACTTCTAAAGTATTTTTTTAATTTAAAAAAGAGATACCTATTTCTTTGATCGGTACAGCCACTTGGCTGTCAGCTTCATACATCACTTTTTTCTTGATGTTTGCAATTGCCATATAAGAATATGTCCTGTCCTGTGATGCATCTTTGATGCTCAGTTAAAAAAAACAAAAATCAGGAAAAATCCATGTATTGGGACATTATCCACTGTGATATCTTTAAAAAAAATTAAATCTGTCTAGAATATCTAAAAAGAGAATTGGAGAATGACTATAGTAACAAAGGAATGTTTATATTATTATACACATTACAAATAATAAGGACCATGCTCCTGATGAGAGAGCATTTATGATGTGTATAATTCAGGGCAAAAGCAGATCTAGAGGGATGGAGTGGTGTGGTCACACACTCCTTTGATTCCTGCTCCATCCAAAATTTAAAACCACTTGCCTGGCCATAGGAGCCGCTTTTGTATTCAGACATTTCTGCTAAGAGAACCAACTGACTTCATAGCTCATTATAAATTACTTGATTCCTCTTCATTCCGTAAGTGTCAGTGATCCTCTCCCTTTTCTAATGGTCTTGATGTTCTACTAATCAAGCTCTTATTAGCTATTCCTGGTAACGTATCTCCTATTTCAAAACTCTGCAAACTATTTTTAGCTCCAGTTAAAAACATTAGTTCAGGTGAACCTTAACTCAGGTGTAAAAACAACAGTAAAGTGCCAGATGTACTGTGAAGACAGTCAAGAGAGCTAGATTTTGTTTTATGAATCCGAAGTAGAGGTTTAATATTAATGACTAATGAAACAACATATTTTGCTTTTTTTTGCTTAGTTTGTTGTGCTCTTATACATAATATATAATATAGCAAGTTAATGCACTTTCTAATGAAATGATATTTGTTTTTCCTTTGATTTTAAACTGAATACTATATCCATAGACCCATAGCATATTAATAAAACTTCTAATTACTTTTACCTGGAAAAAAAATATATGCACTGTGTTATGTATGATGATGAATCATATCACCTGTATCCTCCCCCTTTTTCAAAATCCTAGATCTGCCCAAGCTTGGGTTGTGCCAAAAGCTTGCTCCACACGTGCTTCCCACTTCCTTCCAACCCCTTGAGAACTCTCCAGAGGAATGGAATGAAAGGAGAGGTGAGATGATAGCTTTGAGGTGGGATGAGATGAAGAATCTATAATAAATATTCTTCAAACCTTCAGTATGGGACTATGTTAATTTTACAGTCTACAATAATGGCCTGCTTCTCCCTCAGGACTGTACACCTTCTTGACTCTTCCAGGACAGTTAGCCATACTCTGTTCTTCAGATGCTTAGAGTACAAGAGGGGTAATGGAGAAGAGATGGCTAGGTAGCAATGTGGAGTCAAGGTGACCCATTGTAGATGTAACCTGTATCTCTGTCTCCCACAAGCTGATTCTTCTTGTGCAGAAAAGGGCAGCTTCCCTGACAATGAAAGCACTAGATGGAAACTCTATGAATGTGCAACTCTCAGTTATTCACATAGGTAAAGTCTAATTAGGTGTAAATCCTGCATTTTCTTAAATACAAGACAACCCTGAATATAAGACAACCCCCCTCCAATAATTAGATTCTGTATTTGGAAAATTTATAAATATGGTACAGTTTTCCGGGAGTAGAATCTAATTATCAGAGTATTGTTTTGAATGAATCCCCCTTCCACTACTACAGCAGGTGAAATAGTGTTGGGGGGAGGGCGGAAGTCATTACGTAGCTCCTCTGCCCCTCCAACTTCTTCGCCCTGCAGCCTTCTTGCCCCACTTACTGTCAGAACCTGCTCAGGTACTGTTCCCACCCTCCAAAAATTTATATTCAAATGAGGCACAGGCTACTTGGTCCTCCTCGACCCATAAGGTGCAGCGCCACACTAAGCACACGCAGCAGGCTGAAAGAACAGGTGGAAAGCATCTTAGCTACATAGAAGTTTTGTGATGTTTGCCAGACATCTAAGGCTTGTGAAGAAAAAGGACTCACTGGAAATGGAAAAGGCAGGCACTGCTCAGCCATGACAGTGAAGAGGAGTTTGAAATATATTTGATGTAGTGGTTCACCATTACTCCAAAATGTTAGTGCTGAGGGGAATTGACCACAATGGGCACTATATCTTATTCAGATGGGCTGCACTAACCCGTCTTTGTGCTAGGTTCCCATACTTACCTGGCAGGGGAAATACCGTGACCACTAAGGCAGTTTTCCTAGTCACTGGGGATAACTACTTTTCTGGCACAGGGTAGTACCCATGGAGGTAATGTAGAGCTAACCTCCCACTTGCTGCTTGAGTGGGAAGATCTTGGCTTTATGCCCACTTTACAGAAATGGGAGACTCCTCCCTAACTTGTTTCTGCAGCAGTACAGCTGAGGGCAATCAAAACTTGAGGGCAACTGAACCCTAAGCCTCTGAGCTTGAGCCTGCACATAGGATGCCTGCCAAATGATTTGGAAACATCTGAAGCCCCAGATGGGGGTGGAGGATGTTTGCTGGTAGTAGGGCCATATATGGTTCTTGAGTGACTCACATTTTTGGAATTGATTTCACTGATTTGGCTTGGAACATGAAAAATGTTCACTAAAAAAAAAAGGTTCCCGTCTCACTCTGCCTTTTTGGCTAAGATAAAACGTAGAGTTTTTGGCATGAAAGGGAGGGTGTCTGGGCTGACTGATTCTCCCATTGCCAGCCTAGTATTGCAGTGTACTACACATATGCATGCACACACATACACAATGAAAGGTTACCATCAGAGTTTGCCTATTATAGGCCAAGTGACCTAGGGGCATGCTTAGTGTGGGCGGCATTCAATCAATTTCACAGTTGGTTTCCACAACGGAATACATGCTGTTTCTAGCAGCAGTTTAATGATAGTCAATGTATTTGATTCAGGGGTTTGCTGGTATGTAACTGTAGGATAAGGGGCTTTTTCTCCCATGCTGATTTGAGGGAAAAGCCTCATATTGTATCCATGTAAATACGGTATTTCTGTAAATTAGCCAAACCTTCCATAATAATTATTTAAAAAAAAAACAAGGGGCACCTATACAAAAGCAGTGAGGCTGCTCAGACATGCTGTAATTACAGTATGTCAGGGCAGACTTGATTAATAATTGTGCTCCAGCAGAGTTTAGCTTCTTGTGTACCAGTGTCCCTACACTTAAAAATGATGGTAAGGATGCTTTAACTAAAGTTCATTTGACAAACCTTAGTTAAAGCGCCCCCACTGCCATTTTTAAGTGTGGGGACGCTGATACATGAGATGCTTCTGGCACTTTAATTAGAGCAGCTCTTGGAGCCACTGTAATTAAAGCACCTCTGACTCCCAGAGCATATGTATAAATGCCTACGTTTTCTTAATTTTAACATTTTTACCACTTGCTATGACTTGTACATCTGAAACCATGTATCATAAAGCACAAATTGGGGAGGCTCACTTAAATTAAAGTTACCTTTATTAAACGATCATTCATGCAGAGTTTGCTGATAATGTGTTCCCTGCAAGCGATTATGAGAGGATTTAGCTGGATACAATATTAAAGAAATTAAGACTTGTTTTACCAGGAGGCAGAGCATGAAAAGGTGGTAGAATCTGCCAGGGTATAGTAGTTAGGTTTTATTAGGAACATTATGCTAAAATAAAGTATAGTCAAGTCTTTTTCATTAGACTGTCTACAAATTGGCAATTTAAGACATGCTCAGAGATTGAATGATAGAAAACATTTGCTGAAACATCTCCTCAAGACCAAGGTGGATCAACTTGAGCTTGCGGCTATAGTTGAACAGCTGCCATTCTCTGAACCATTCACATTCTTTGCCAGACCTTTCCAAATAACTACCTCAGAATGAGAGGGGAGAAATTGTTTATGTTTAAAATACTTTAAAATGGACGGAAATGTACATGTAAACTGCGATGTTATGCAATGTGGCCTGCTCACTTTGGTGATTTGTCTGAATTATTTCTTTGCTCTAAAGGTTTTTTTGTTTGTTTGTTTGTTTTTTGCCAGGTTCATGGCATGTTTCACTGAAATACTGTGTACTTAGCCATGTAATAGGAAGGTTATGAATTTTGTATTAAAGTTTTGTAAGCGTGGGGGAAAAGAAAAAAGAAAACACATTCATGAAAGTAGTCAGTGACCCGAGACACTAGATTTTTGATTGCTGGCTTGTTGATATGTTAATGTGAAGTAATTATTCTAGTGAATTGAAGCTGAAAGTCAACATGTATATTCATTAATTCAGTATATGCTTCCTCATTGTTAATCACAGTTGGGATATCTGTTTCCAGCAAACCGTCCGATCATTCCCCCCCCCATAAATTTTGAGTATCTCCAATGTTAACTTTAAAATTTCTAAAAAAGGAACTTTTCATACTATTATTCTAAAACTTTATATATTGTAAATAAATGCTATTTCATGTGGTTTGTTTTTACTAAAATATTATACACAATATTATGGCTTGCAGTTTTAATATCTATGTGCTATATAATTTTTTGAGTTGAGAGAACAGGATAATCCACAATACTGTAAAATTATTGTAAGTTTATAAGATATTTGAGTATTCCTTTAAAAGAAATTATACATTATTCTTATCCATAATATTTTGCCTAAAAAGACATTACTACTTTTATTATAATTTTCAAGATTAGAGCTTTTTGTAGATATATAACTATGTTTTCAGGCAGTCCTAATGCTAATGACCTGGTATTAATGACTCCATAATTCAGGTTGTGCTTAGTTCTTTGGCTAAAGTGTAATTTAAATGTGAGGTCAAAACAGACATATTTTATTACTAATATTGTATCAAAATACAAGACTGAATTTCTATAATATTTACCAATAATTTTAGCAGTAGTTAACAGTAGTTTAGAAGTGCAATGAATTTTAAAATGAAATTATGGAAATTTGAGGTTTGTTTAAAATTGTTTTTAATATTTTAATAGGTTTTTTTAGCCCTTGAATCTTCAGTTCAACTCAGATTTAAACTTCAAGTTAGTTTTAAAATAAAAAGAATGTAAGCTTCATTCATTTAATTCATCTTAACTGTTTCTGTTTATGCTGTGCAAAATACAAATTTAAATAGGAAAGTAAGATAGCTGTCTCAGCATGTATGCAGGATGTCATCAAAATTATACATACTCTACCCTAAAGTTGCATTAATTGTTACACTTTACAAATGCAAATGATTTTCCTATTTGTCGTAGTAGGCTACAATATTTCTACAGTCTAGAATACTTGGATTTTTTTTTCATTTCTTGTTAGGATAAATAAGTAAAGCTTCACAGAATGATAAAAAGCATAATATTCCAATATTTGGATCATTATGGAGATAACCTGGATTTTCCATTAAGTTTAGTTGTTCAACAATACCAGTTGCACTGTGTTGGGTTTTTTTGCCTCTTCCCCCACCCTCCCAATATAGACAGTCACTACCATGACTCAATTACATAGTCTCTTGCTTAATGAATCCTGCAGTTCATTTTTAGCCTGCTCTTATGCCACCTGCTCCCAGCTTTTCTATCAGATTCCAGTGCACGGCATGGGAATGCTGATGAGAGCAGAGCAGGGAGCTTCTTCTGTAATGCTTTCTTGTTTCCTGTGTGGATAAATATGATATATATAACATCATATAGATAATGTCTTGCATCACACTCCACTTGCACGTCTGTCCTATAAATTAAATTAATGTGCTCATTTACTAATACTTGCAAGAGGATTTTAGTTTATAATGGATTGGGCAGTTTGTTTTATTTTCTTTAATAGATTCTAAGTGTACTTAGAATTGTGACAAAGCTGTAATTTAGCAAGCACATTTCTGCACATGCAGATAAGGGTGCAATGGGATCTAATGCATAGTCCACACAATTGCACCTCCTACATGCATGACAGGAGGTGTTGTTGTAGGATTACACATTAGATCCCAT
>NW_017728906.1:10559907-10572169 GCF_001723895.1 Crocodylus porosus
AGGGGAGCCCGATACCAGGCTCCACCTGTACTGGCAAGAAGCAGGCTTCCACAGCTGGACGTCCCCTCAGCTGAGGGGCTGCCATGTATGTGGGGGTGCCCCACACACAATAGCAACCAGATTTAAAGTTAGTACACATTTTTGAGGCCTAAGTTTACACCTGGTTGTACCTTGTCATGTCATGATCTGTACTTCTAGCTGACCTCAGTTAATTGTGCAGTTAACCAGTTAAAAGTGCAATGCTTTAATGTACTTTTTCTGTGGAAAAACTTGCATAGCATGGATTGGACACCTCAGACACCTAAGGCATCTTAAAAATCACCACTAATTCGTGCCCCCCACCCCCCCAGGAGACATCATCCTTGTATTGAGGGATAGCTGATATGTGATATACAGTAAAAGCTTTGTTATGTGGCACCTGTGGGGAATGGGGGGTGCCAGATAACAAAATATACCAGTTATCTGAGAGGCCCGAACTGGCATCCTTGCCTGTTCATGCTGCTGCCTCTCCCTCTGCATCCAGGGTGTCGCTGTCCCTCCCGCCTCATCAGCGCCCCTCCCACAGGCCCCGGGGGACAGGAAGGCAGGCCCTGCACAGGCTGCTATACCCCAGGCCATGGGGGCTTGGCAGCACAGGCTGATTTGCCCCAGGCCATGGGGGCTCATTGAACCCGGAAGTGCCATGGTGGGCACTTCCAGTTTTCCTTTGACCTTACAAACCTGCATGCCAGTTAATAGAGCATGCCAGCTTGTAAGGTGCTGGATAACACAGCTTTTACTGTAGTTTAATGGGCTGTAAGAACATTAATGTCTCACACTTTAAATTGCATGTCCAAAATATTTCATATGAACTGTGAAGAACAAGCAAAGAATTTCAAGTTCTCTACGTTTTTTCCTCTCTGTTGATGTACACTTTATATCCTTTGGGGATAAATTGATAAATTAGTTAAGATCATGGAAGTTATATGAATTCAGTAGGAAAAAAATCTGCCATCAGACCGGAAACTTTGTAGAAAAGGTAGCCATATAACCAACCTGACTTAGTATTTGGATTTTCAAGTATCTTTACATTTATGTTTATACGAAAAACATTAAGGACACATCTAGATGACTGCATATGTGTGGTTTGTGGCACCACAAACCCTTCTGAGGTGCTGCAAACCACACACAATGCACATGCACGTTTACTACACTACTAATCTGCAGCGCAACAGGTTTTGTTTACACTGGGATCTTCTGGTGTCAAAAAAAATGGTGCCAGAAAAAAGTGGGGTGGTGCATGTGTCAGGGCAGTGTGAGCCACCCAAAACCAGAGCCTGTCTGACCAGATCCATACTCCAGCTGCTGGCCAGGGTCTGCTCTCCTGGTTGCCACTGCAGGTGCCATGGGGAGTCCCAGCCTCCCTTACCCTACCCTACCCATAACATTTTTTCCCTGTGCTAACCCCATATGCAGAGGTGTGCACTGGGTCAAATAGACGTGGCATTAATTTGTGAAGCTGCTTTTTTCCCAATGGCAACCACATGCCTCTGCTCATGTGGATGTGGCCTAAAAAGAAAAAAAATTGGACTTTTTGTCATACGAACGGTGGATGCTCTTGTTTACTGGAATAGATTAGGGGTGATCCTGCTTTGATCGGGGTTGAAAGAGATGACCTCTGGAAGGTTCTTACAGCCCTGTTTTTCTACAACTCTATGATTCTGTTTGGGAAATCATTCCTCAGCATCTAGTGACACTTGTGGAAGGGCCTTCTCACAGTCACGGTGGCTGTTTTAGTTAAATTCACATTTGAGGCTGTGAAAGAATAAACAGCAACGTGGCAAAAAGAGCCAGAGAATGCCGCTTCCAGAGCTATTACCATGTTAGGATAGAAGCTCCTGGAAAAGAAAAGAAAGAGGAGAAGGGAGTCTCAGAAAGGGAGAAGAAAGAAAGAGCATCTGAAGGAGAAAGTGAGGGAGAAAGAAGATCTCCAGGAGATAAGACACTTACCTCAGGATTTTTCTCACGGCTGGAGAGAGCAGAGCTCTAAGAAAGAGGGGTGGATCCCTGAAGAGGCACCAGAGACGTGGCTGGCAGCTGTGCTGAAAAATAAACAAACAACAAAAAAAGAGAAGAGTGAATTGACTCACTCCCACAAGCTTAGTGAAAACAACTGAGTGCTGACCACAAGGATTCGAGACTTCAGGCACACACCAGATGAAAGGTACACACTCAGGATAGCAAAAGTAAAGAGAGAGAAATAACCAGGCTTGAAGAGAAAAGCCTGCTCTAAAAAAAAAAAAAAAAAAGGAAAGAAACATATAAACTAGAGTTAAAGGGAGTTTGTTTATTAACACCAAGTTCAGCCCAACCAAACTGATAAAGGTTAAATAAGAACAGTATATAGATAGAATTACAAATTTGATATAATTGTTAAAAAAAAAAAGGACCACTTCTGTTTAAAGATAATGAAAGTTTGTATAGTGTTATAAAGAATAAAGATAAAGACAAGTGTTTATCTACATCTCATTGTGAAGATATATATCTGCGAGTGCGTGGAAATAATCGAGTGAATTTTTCCTCTATAATACTGGGATTCCTAATAGAAACACCCAAAAAGCAAAATAAAACAACAAATGTATATATAACAACCCTCCCGACAAGGGACATCGTAAAGCAGAACATATTATAATAACTTCCAAGATGTGGCAGGCAGGAAAGTGGGGGTACTTACAGATCTTTGGGAGATTATAAAAGGATACAGAGGCAAGGTCCACCACTGCAGTGGTGCATTGGCCGGAAAACGATGACAATCTGATCAGAAGACAGCATGGAGAGACAACCAAACCCCATGGGGAGTCTAGAGCCTCTACAACAAACCATGCATCTAGTAGCGTACTTACTACAACAACAACAACAACAACCTCGACAAATGGCACTTGAAGAAAAATGGATACAGCAACAAACATGGGCTCAACAACACCAAGTCGAATTAAGAGTCCCAAAAATGACCCCACAAGACAACCCAGAGGTCTTCCTTAAAAGCTTCGAAAGAGCAGCGTTAGCATCCGGGTTAGAGTGCAGCTGGTGGGCTGACCATTTAGGTATACTCTTGATAGGAAAAGCACAAGCGGCTTATCGAGCAATGGCACAAGGTGAAGCGACGGACTATGATAAGGTCAAGAAAGAGATTCTATGTTGTTTAAATATTAACCCAGAAAATTATCAACAGGCCTTCCACATGAAAAAGAAAAAAGAAGAGAAATCCCCACAAATTCTGTTGCAACAGTTGGCTGATCTGTTAGAAAAGTGGTTGAAGCCACAGAAGGTATCCAAGATGGAGTTATGTGACCAGATCCTGTTGGAACAATTCTTAATAGACTTAGAGGAAAATATCCAACATTGGATGCAGTGTCATCGACCGAAGTCATCGGCAGAAGCATTACCAAGAGAAAGTCCCAAAGTCCAGAACTCCTCAGTTGGATGAAAGAATGAACAAAAGGAAACTTGAGAAGGGAAGAGACCAACTACAGTATGTTTCAGGTGTGGGAGAATTGGACATATTGCAAAGGAGTGTGCCAGTCATCCTTGATTGGGTCCGCGACCAAGGGAAATGCCATTCGAAACCTGGATAAGAAGTGAGAGGAGTGACAATAGGCAGGCGGAGATGATGGACTGCAGCATCAGAGAAACGCATTGGGAAGCATCAAATGAAAAACCCACTGTGTGGACCCGAGTTGGAGGGAAGAAAATAAAAGCTGTAGTGGATGCTGGATGTGCCCAGACGTTGATTAGAACCAGCATAGCTCCCTGAGGCTGGGCTCTGAGCACAAGCACCTTAAAAATGATGTGTATGCATGGCTGGTTGTTGGTGTACCCCCGAAGGAAATATCATTTAGAAATCTTGGACACCATCCAAGACATGCCAGTAGGTCTAGCCAATGACCTACCTTACCCGATGGTATTGGACAGAGACTGGGAGGAGATTTACGAAGTCCTAGACACCATGAGGAGACAAGAAGTCAAATTAGAAGGTTTAGCTGGAGAGAACAGTGAAGATTACACTGAACGCGATACACTGGATTTGGAGAGTTTAGCAAGCAGGTCCTGCTTTCGAGAGGCTCAACAAGGCGAGGACATGTTTCTGTCAATAAGACAAATGGAGCTGGCCAAGCAGGATGATCAGGTAATTTGCCCAGAGAGATGCCACACATTCCCCAAGTGTGAGTTGAGGAAAGGCTTGTTACATAGGATCAAGGCGGGACATATAGAAGGGACAGAGGTATCACAACTGCTGATACCTCGAGACTACAGGGAACCCCTCTTGAAACTCGCTCATACAAATCCATTAGGAGGGCACATGGGAAGAGCTAAAATGGAAACCAGGCTAACTAAGTGGTATTTCTGGCCCAGACTGTATGAACAAGTTGAAGACTATTGCAGAGCCTGCCCAAGTTGCCAGAGGGTCTTCAAAAACACCCATGGGCTCCCTTATAATCCATGCCAGTGATAGGAGAGATATTCTCCTGTATAGCCCTGGACGTGGTTGGACCGTTACCAAAAAGTATGATGGGTTACCAATTCGTACTTGTCTAGACTATGCCACTCGGTTTCCAGATGCCATCCCATTGAGAACAGTCACTGGACCTCAAATAGCAGAAGAATCGCTTAAATGGGTAACCCGCTTTGATATTCCTAGAGAGATCATTATGAACCAAGGGACGAATTTTATGTCCCAGGTTATGCAGAATCTGTGCCAAGTATTAAAAATAAAACATTTGTGAACCACAGTTTATCACCCCAAACCAATGGGTTAGTGGAGAGATTAAACAGAACTCTTAAAAATATGATGCTTAGATGTACACAAGAGAAGCCACGAAAGTGGGACTTGGTCATACCCCCTCTGTTGTTTGCGGTACGGGAAGCCACACAATCATCCTTAGGGTTTTCCCCATTTGAGTTGGTTTATGGGCATCAGCCCCGAAGCCTGATGGACGTGGTCCGAGATGGATGGGAAGAAGGAGGAACCCCAGGGGTGAGCCATCTGAATATGTCAGTGAATTGAGAGAACGGTTACGAAAGGCAGAAAATTTAGCGCAAGAAAATCTCCAACAAGCCCAAGAGAAACAAAAAACTAGGTATGACCAAAATACGAGTGAAAGGGACTTACAACCAGGACAAAAAGTGTTAGTCTTATTGCCAGATACTACGAGTAAATTTTTAACCTGTTGGCAAGGTCCACTCAAGATATCCAAGTGTGTTGGACCTGTCGACTATGAGGTTCTTTGCCCTGGACGAAAAAAGGAAAGACAAATTTTTCACATTAATTTATTAAAACTGTGGAAAGAGCGAGAAGGTTTAATAGCTTCCTCTATGAGAGGGCAAGCAGAAAATGAGGGTACAATGACTAGGGAACATCAAAATCGGCCAACAAGTCAAGAAGTCTGTCTAGGTACCCAGTTGACAGCGCAACAAAGAGATCAATTAAAACTGCTTATACAAGAGTTTGGAGACATGTTTAACGAGAATCCCGGCTGTGCTACGGGGATTAGCCATAACAATGTTACACCAGAAGGAAGGGTAATAAGGGAAAGATGGTGGACAATCCCGTATCATAGATACCAAGTAGTGAAGGCAGAGATAGACAGGATGTTAGAGCAAGGAATAATAACAGAAACATGGAGCCCATGGTGAAGCCCATTGGTAATTGTTCCAAAACAAGATGGGTCCCTCCATTTGTGCATTGATTTTCGTAAATTAAATGCAATTTCAAAATTCAACGCTTTTCCCATGCCCCAAATAAGCAAATTACTGGAGAGAGTAGGACAAGCCAAATACATATCTACATTAGATTTGACAAAGGGATATTGGCAGATACCTGTACTCAGAGAAGACCAAGAAAAACTGCTTTCAGCACACCATGGGTTTTGTACAAATTCAAGCAAATGCCGTTTGGGCTGCATGGGACTGTAACCACTTTATAAAGACTCATCGATTGGGTCCTAGCACCACACCAATAATATGCAGCAGCCTATATAGATGATATTATAATTTATACAGATGAACGGGAACAACATTTAAAAGTGCTGAGTGCTGTTCTCCAAGAACTCAGGCAAACAGGCCTCACAGCCAACCCAGGGAAGTGTGCCCTACGTAAGGCAGAAACTAAATATCTCAGCTTCCTAGTAAGACAAGGACACATGCACCCCTTGGTAGATAAGGTCGAAATGATACAGGATTATTCGCCTGCACGGACAAGAAAACAAATGTGTGCTTTCCTCAGTTTAGTCAGCTATTACCACAGGTTCATACCGCATTTTGCCGAGATAACCACCCCCTTGACTGACTTATTAAAAGGACGAGGCAATGGGCCTATAAAATGGAAAGAAAAACATTTAGAAGCTTTTCATAGGACTCAACAAGCTTTATGTAACAACGCAGTCCTTCATACACCTGACTTCATCCATCCTTTCATTTTACAGACGGACGCATCAAGTTATGCTGCGGGCACTGTGTTGATGCAGGGAGTGGATGAGATAGAATGCCCGATTGCCTATGCTAGCTGAAAACTTAAGCCACCAGAACAAAGGTATGCCACTATTGAACATGAGTGCCTAGCGATAAAGTGCAGAGTAGAATATTTTTGGTAGTATCTCCTGGGCCATAAATTCACTTTGGTTACTGATCATGCACCCGTGAAGTGGTTAAAGACAACCCAAATAGATAATACACGAATCACCAGATGGGCACTCGCCTTACAACCATTCCACTTTGATATTGAATACAGGCAGGGACATGCCAACGTGGTAGCAGACTTCCTATCTCGATGTCATCCTGGTACCCAATCCCTAGAGGCCTCGAATACCCAGGAAGATCCGAACTCCCTCCGCATCGAGGATCAAGATAAACAAGAAAAGGCGCCTAGCAGCATCTTAAGGGAGAAAGTGTGTGAAAGAGTAAACAGCGACACGGCAAAAAAAAGCCGGAGAACGCCGCTTCCAGAGTTATTACCATATTAGGATAGATGCTCTGGGAAAAGAAAAGAAAGAGGAGAAGGGAGTCTCAGAAAGGGAGAAGAAAGAAAGAGCATCTGAAGGAGAAAGTGAGGGAGAAAGAAGATCTCCAGGAGATAAGACACTTACCTCAGGATTTTTCTCGCGGCTGGAGAGAGCAGAGCTCTGAGAAAGAGGGGTGGATCCCTGAAGAGGCACTGGAGACGCGGCTGGCAGCCGCGCTGAAAAGTAAACAAACAACAAAAAAAGAGAAGAGTGAATTGAATTTTATGGATGAGTTGCAGCAAAATGAAGTCCCCCCTCCGCCCCCCCAATTATACAGTGTCACTTATATTATAAAGATATACAGAATAATGTATACCTGGATGAGTAAAATTATGCTGTTGATCTGCCTTTCATTTTATCTGAATTCCCTAAATTTGTGAAGACCATCCTAATCTTGGTGAAGAGTTTATTATATGGTGATGTGTCATAAGTGTTTAACTATAGCTGTGACAACACTAATATCCTTTGAAAATCTCTTGAAGGTCTACAGAAATATTGTATACAGAAAAACTTCACAATCTGTAGAACAAGATTAGACAATTCTGGTCAGTCTGCTAAATTGTTAAAATTATGAAACATTTATTTGAAAAGACAGTCTTCATTTTGTTTCAGTGTTTAAACTAAGGACAAACAAGTTTCTATATTTTTGCTTTGACTTGCATGTTTAGAAGCTTCTTGACATTTTTAATTTTTCACTCGACTTTCTGGTACATTACAACTAATTGTAAAGCACTGATTTTTCTAATATGCTTAAAATCCTGTATGTACCATAAAAAGTCTTCTCTAGGTTCCTCAGATTGGGGCTGGAAACTGATGTTCTGCTCCCGATGTGAGAATTTTACCCAGGAAGGGAGGGTAGACTATTAGATTTTGAGGAGGGAGAAAAAATTAACATCAGCAAGATGGAAACAAAAGTTGTCTGGCATTACTGAATTTCTAATAGGTCTTCTGTTAGGTGTTTAAAAATACCACATGATTGACATGCTTATCATTAGGCATTGTGAGTACAGCATGATGTCACTTTGCTTAACCCATATGCTGTATCTCCATGAGTGGGCAGTGTGTTGAAAATGACAATACTGCACTCTGAGCTGGTTCATACACATCAGCAGTTTGACGATCCATTAGATAGAAAAAGACAATTGGAGGCAAGACAGATAACAATACATAGAAGATTTACATCTGTCTGTAATTAAAAATATGGTTAGCGGGTGTACTATAATATCTTCTCCTTGTTTCTTGTAGCCATCAAATGGAGGCTGGAAATTTCAGGAATGTATGTCTTTGGAAAAAATACAGATGGTTAAAACTGAGTGCTATTTGAGCTGATGAAATTAAAATTAAAATTAAGGGTCGTTTTGCCCACTAATATAACATAGTGCCATTATTATGACTAACATTTCCTTCCTTGCTAAAACATTTTAATAACCAAGCCTGAATGAACCTATGCTCAACGTAATTGCTATATCTTTGCTGTGCAAAGTACCTTCAGACAATTTTAACTGTATTTTCTATTCTTTCTTCTGTGTAGATATCTTCCTTTTGATAGAACTTTTGTGAGAAATAAGTAATTTTCTTACATTCTCATGCTGCCTTTGTTCTATATCTACTAGGGCACAAGGTTTATTTGTTAAGAGAAAAAAATGAACTGATTGCTGAGACAAGCTTAAATCTGAAATGTGGAAAGGCAAGGAGCAGATTGCATATCAAACAATATTTTCTCTGTCAGTGGAAGATAGTGAGAGAGAGATTTTTAGTTGGAAAAAATCATGTGAGTAATGTAAGCAGGCTGTAAAATTGCCTGCTATTTAAAAAAAGAAAAATTACAAATGCAGTTGGCAGGTCCATTGGTAGCGGCATTATTTCGCTCAGAAGGGCCAAGCAGACAGATGGATAATGGAATATATCTGCTGCAACAACACCTCTGTTTTTAAAAGAGTCATTTCTTGACAAGTCACAGCAGACACATCTGCATCTATCTAAAATTCAGGGGGCCATGAATCCTTTTGACAAGACTATACTACAAAGAATTATCATTGTGATGTAGTATAGGACTTTATTTTTGTTCTTGCAATTTCACATATATTTTATCAATTCAAATGTTGACGTATTTTTTTAGAAACCATGTTGTGATCAGTATTTTTGCCCCTTCTAAATCCTGTTTAGGGCACACTTTACCTTCTTATTAAATTTTATTTTTTGGACACCTATAGTGTCCATCTGAGACAAGAACTGTCATTATTTAATAATACCAATTTATTAGTACACTGCAAACTACAAATGTTCCTATGAATAAAATGAATCTGTTGCTTTGCTTGCAATTTTGGAAGAGACCCATTGTAGACTAACATTATATGAAGTCTGATCCCCATGACTCCTCTTCTGAATTGGTGTTGAAAAGTGTAAAGACACCAGCATATACAGGGCATAAAACAATGTTTAGCACTTCATACAAGAAGAATGCTTAGACCTCTGGTGGAAGAAGACATTTAGAATGCTTTTGTAACTCCTGTTGACAGCAATTTGACTTGTTTTCTGCAAGCATCCAGACTATTTTTGGCATCTATTGAAGGTATGTCCCAGCAGGATCTATGTTTGCTAGCAGTGGTCAACAATTTATTTATCTAACGTATAGATAGAAGGATTACAGGAAGACTTCACATCTTTTGCCTATGTGGATATATTTTTCTGTTCCTGAAAATGTTCTCCTTCTCTGCTGTTAACTGTTTAGGCGTTTTTCTGCTATATCGTGTTAGCTAGCAGCTTTCTTTAGCTTATAATGCGGTATCTTACATGCAGATTGTAGTTATTAAACCTATACCATAAAGTTAAGCACCAGAAAGCTGAAAGAAGTGCAGAGTCAGCGACAGCCTAGTGAGAATAGGATTTTTTTTAAAAGCAATGTTCTATGTAGTATCAATAATTAAAATATGATTGGGCAATAGCTAGCAATTTTAAATCATTGCAAAACTAGCCTGATGAGCCCAAGCAACTAATGTTAAAATGTCTATGTGCTTACTATTCCCACTACAATACAGGCAGTCCTCAACTTACAACTTTTCAAATTACAACATTTCGCACTTACAGTGTTTCTAAATTGACACCCTGTTTCAACTTTCTGACATCAGTTTTGACTTTACACCGCTTGATCTGATGCAACACCATGCCAGTGAACAAGTTCACTGTGTTGCCCATCTCCCTGGAAAACATCTGTCCAAACTTCCTTGGACACTTTCTTTAAGAAAGCAGATAAGATTCCAAAAAAACCTGCAGCCAAGACTCCTGAGACAACTCCAGCCAAGAACCCTTCAAAAAGTCCAGCAAAGTCACCTCAAAGAAGTCCTTCCAAATCAATATGATTGCTATTTACAGTATAAATAAATTAATGTGGCTATATTGCTCATCTATAATTGATTGAGTACAACGTTCTGGGGTATTTTTCGTAAAAATAGGGTATCAGGCCTTGGTTCAGGAATCAATCCCCCATTTATAACATTGTTTCTTATGAGAAAATTGGTTCCAAGTTACATTTTGACTTAAGATGCTGTTTTCAGGAACCAATTGTGTCATAAGTGTAAGCACTGCCTGTACAGGAAACAGGTGAATCTCTAAGTTAAGGTATACCAATTCAAGATATATAACTACATTACTTCTGTAAGGGAGGTATCGGTGAATCTTGGTGTGTCCTCAGTAGATCTCATGTCTTTGTCTCTATAAGTATATGTTGTATCTCAAAAGAATCAAAATTTTTAAAAAATTAGCTCTCTAAATATATGTCTTATCATATATAAGACAGATGTGTCATGAATAAGACAAGCAAAACATAAAACAGGATATCACCTGCATTTCTGCATAGATATTTCTATGAGAGAAGATATAGCCATATAGAAGTATAAATATATGCAAATTTAAATGCATTTACATATCAATTTCATGCAAGTATGCTAATTTTGCATTTATTCTTAAACAGTAGAATTCCAGTATTCATTATGAGTTATTTTATATCCAAAGAGGGATGTTGCTGTATTCCTTTATAAAGACCATTTTCAGCTTTTAGCATAATAAGCAATATGTGCTATCAGATCATCAATTTTTATGCCAAGTTGAGAGTGAAAGCTGTGAACTAGAGCACGAGGCATATTTTTGTCTACTGATAAATTACAAGGAAGAAAAGAAAAAGTACAAAGAAGAGCCAACTTCTTGGTGTACAAGTAACTATAATTTAAATGCCCATTAAAATATTTTTCTTACCCAGAAACAAAAATATAATTGCTTTTTCTATTAGGCTTCTAATATTAGAAATACTTTTTATAAGACCTTGATATTTTCATCTTGGATCTTAACACTAAGTAAATCAACCATTCTATAAAACTGATTGGCAAACAAAACAATGGCAAGACCTAGATCGGTGCACAATACAAAAAATTAAAATATGTAAACGTTCTGATTAATAGCAACACTCTTTTGTCTAAGAAAAACACTTTGTTTAAAAAAACCTTCTGAAAATGTCATTGAATGTAGGTAGAATAGGATAATTTAAGAGAATCATAGGAATGTAGGTCACAAGAGCCCTCACAAGGTCATCTAGTCTACCTCCCTGCTCAAGGCAGGAGCATCCCTAATTAAACCATCCCAATCAAGTGTTTGTTCAACCTGCTTTTGAAAATTTTCCAAGGATGGAGCTTCCACAGCTTCTCTAGTTAGTCTCTCCCAATACGGCTACCTTTTATAGTCAGAAAGGTCTCTAATCTCTAAATAAAATTTCGTTTGCTTCAGTTTGAAGCCATTGGTCCTAGTTTTACCCTATGACTACAGAAAATAATCTATTTCTATCCTCTTCATAATCACCCTTCAGGTATTTAAAAAGTTATTAAATTCCTTCTCTGTCTTCTCTTCTCCAGACTAAAAAATAAACCAAGTTATTTCAGCCTGTCCTTGTAAACCATGCTCCCCAAGCCTCTAATCATTGTTGATGCTCTGTGCTAGACTCTTCTCAAACCATCCACGTTATTTTTTAAGTGTGGGGTCCAAAACTGGACACAGTACTCCAGGTGAGGCCTCACCAGTACTGAATAGAGTGAAAGAATCACTTTCCTTTATTTGCAAGTGACACTTCTGTTAATGCCCAATGTAGGGGGAGTGAGGGTTAGGGCCCTCCAGTATCCAAGGTATTAACCACTGGTCCTGCCCTGCATTCCTGTAACCCCTAGATTCATCTGCCATGC
>NW_017728906.1:10573209-10574955 GCF_001723895.1 Crocodylus porosus
TATCACATCTTGCTCCATACAGGAGGAGAATGTCTTCTCATGATTCTTCCAATCCATTCCCTGTTCACATTTCTTATTTTCACAGATTCTGTAGTAGGGGTTTTCAGTGATTTAGCATATATGCAAGTAAAAGCTGGCAAAGCAAACCCAACTACTGGGTGTCTTTATCATACCTGTGTGTACTGTTAATAGCCCAGGAATATGTGCAGCTCCATTCACAAATATATTATAGGTGTCAGTATAAATACCACTCTGATATTTAAATACACATTTTGGGAAAGTGTTATACAAAATAAGTTTTACTAACATTTCAAAAGTTTACTGGCTTTGGAAAGGTAAGACATTTTTAGGTCTACTGTACATACTGTTCCACTGTTCCTAGAGCCACAGACTGAGCCAGGTCCTCCCTTTCTGAAACTGTTTTTCCACAGATGCTTTTCAGTGACAAATACCACATGTCATCAGAAGAAGCCTTTTCCCATCCTAATCCAGCCTCCTCTTAGCTGACAGAATGTTCCTAATCTTTCAGTGGCACATGTCCCACCCTTCTCTACAATTTCAGGTTATTGAAACTCTCCTCCATTCATTTGTTTTAATTATCTCCGTGTCCTTGTAACTCATATTTGGCAGCAATCAAATATTTTTTCCTTACTATATATTAGGGGTCCATGGAGTAGAGAAGTGACAGTGATCAGGTAGAATTGCAATCAGTTAGATTAATGTGTCTGGTCCAGAGGCAGGAAGCATTTTTCAGCAGGTGCAGTGATAATAAACAGGTACTTTCCTGTTGGTAGACATAACAGATATCTAACCTTGGCATGCTTGATTTGTGGATTTTGCTTGATTTATGAATTAAATATGAGCATTTAAAATCAGATGCTCAGAAGAAATTAAAGGTGCATCAGGTTTTGGGGTGCCCAGTTTATGACTCTTTACTGGCTAATTTTCAAGACCGGTGAATACTCCCAAATCCTTGACTTCATGGGGATTTAAAACCTACCTGCTCTCTGATAAACTGGTGGCATTATCCTCATAATTTTCTAAATAAAAGCAAAATCTCTAATTAAACCCTTAAATCCAAGGGATTTTTTTATCGGAGAAATTTCTTTTCTTCAGATCACAGATGCTACCATCTGTGGAAGTGCCTGAGCTGAAGTCCCATTTTTTGAGAGGAAAGGATATTTTCCACAGAACCACATGAAATGCTTGGAATTTTTCTCCAGGTCTGATACAGTTTAACTTCATTAATCTTTAAGGCATGCATGTCCCACATTTTCTTCTTTCCTTTCAAGGAGTAGGGTAATGTAAGAGTTGTGCAGCAGTAATATAGGAATTTGGGCTGTTCAAACTTTAGTCCCTGATTTGATTTGGTGGAGATTCAGCCCAATTCAGTGGCCAAATCTCCAAATCCAAATCTAATCTAATCTAATCGGAACCCTCTAAATCAATTCGGAGAGATTTGGAAAGATTTGGAGATTCGGACATAGACACATCTTTAAATATTTTTTCTACATACCTCTAGGTAGCAGGAACTTGTGAATGCTGTGATGCTGGGCCACATGGAGCATCCCGCAGAAGCATGGGGGGCTCCCCAGCGCGCTTGGCAGCAGACCCGGAAGTGGACCAGAAGCAGTTCGGGTCCACTTTCAGATCCACCAGGGAGCACGCGGGAGGAGTCCCCCCACACCCCTTAGCTCAGCAACTGGTGCCCCGCTGGGTCAGGGGGCACCCATGGTCACCCTGTGG
>NW_017728906.1:10576749-10581178 GCF_001723895.1 Crocodylus porosus
GAAATCTAAACTATCCATTGAGGGACCCAAATTTTAGAAACCTGTTTTTTAAACTGTTTATGATTGCCCTTTGCATTTTATGGGCAGTATATAAAATAACTTAATGAAACTGGAGTTCAAGCCAAGTTCAAAATTTACATTCAGTATGGCTATAGACTTAGTATTTATTAGATGAGTGTTATATCCCTCAAACAAATCACTCAGAGACAGTATCTTCTGTTTCTCCTTCAAATGTGTAGCAGTCCAGCTGACAGTGAAGAAACCCTCTCTAGATGCATCAGTTGTAGTTCCTATGCAATGTTAAACCTTCATCAGCAAGCTTACAGTTAGTCAAAGGCTGTCTACTAGACCATATGAGTACTCTACATTCAGCATAGCCTGGATTCATTTTGGGACTTGGATCTGAAACAGCTTCAACAGCACTGAGAGATTACTCTTCTTAAGGGATGAAAGACAGACATCTCTTCTCAATCTTCTGGACATCTGCAGTCTTTGAGACTGTTTACCCTGCAATATTTTTTCTTTCCTTGGCAGTGTCCCCTCATTTAAATTCCTCCGACAGGGATCCATTACATGAGCATTAATGGAGAAATTGCACCTCCAGGAAGTGACTCTTCATTTGTGAAGCCAAAGATCAATTCTCTCTCTGTTCCTTTTCAAAACCTAAATGCAGGCACAAGATGAGTTTGTCAGATGACACGCTTAATATGCCAGCAATATGTTGGGGACGCACATGCATCTCAGTCATTTAGCACATACAGCCACACTGCTACTATCAATATAACACAGTGGTTGAATAAAACAACCCAAAAATACAGCAGGTTGAAGCTGAACCTACTTAAGTGATACAGGTTAGCTAGGAAAAAGCACTTTGAAGAGTTTGCACTCCTAGTGCTGTTTCTAGTTAAAGGTACACACCCACTATTGATAAATTTGATCTACAGGTTAGTAGTACTTGTGGATGCCTCACTGATATTAAAAATCTCACATGATAACATCCGTTAGCAATGGATTGCATTTCATCATCTCTGCTTAGCTAGAAGACTCCATCACTTCCTGACAGAGCGTGAACCGGCCTCTTATACTTATACTTGCATCAACTCTTACAGCATATCTATGCAATAAACCATGGCATAAAGCCCTAATTACATAGCAAATTCCAACTTGTATAGAACACTGAAGTCCATCTCCTCTGCAATGCAGTCTCCCATGAACACATAAACTTATTATCTGTTCTCCAAACTGACTTCCTCTGAGATTCTCACCGAATCCTGGTGCATGTTGCTTTGGCTCTACCTTTTCTAACAAGCATTTATATCTTAAAAACAAAGAAATGAAATACAGTCTTCCTAAAAGTTAGTAAGCTACTTCATGTTATTCTGCCACAAAGGAAAGTATGGGAGAACAAAAGTATGACCACTGTTGTTCACATTAATGCAAAACTGGAAGACAATCAAACCATGCTTGTGAGTGTCATAAGAAGCTTATATATATGTAGAGTATGCCATTCCTAGTTCTAATACAGAAATGCAGGGGAAGAGCAGAAAAAATAAAAGCAGTACTTTCCAATACCTCTCAACATACTGCTCATCTGATAATCCCTAGTATTTATAATGGGCGTATGAGGCTAACACAAGTGTGGGCAAAATATGTCCTGCGGGCCGGATCTGACCCACCAAGCCATTCCATCCAACCTGTGGAGCCCCTCCAAAAAACAATTATTACTGGCCCGTGGCTGTCCCTCTAAAGGCTGGCAGAAGGTGGACTTTCAGAGGTTGCAGCACCATTATACTGAGCAGGCTCTGTGCTTCCACCTCCATAGGGCTCCCAGCACTCAATCTGGGAGCCCCATGTGAAGGCATTGAGCACAATGGCATGTGACTGGACAGCTGGTAACTGGGGCGAGAAGCTCCTGCCTGCAGGGGATGGGCCTCCACCCCCCGCCACAGTGCACAGCCCCCACCAGCAACAGCAGGTGGCAGGCCCTTGCAGCGCTTCTGGTCCACTGCAGGCAGAGGCACATGACTCTGGTTAAATCCTGGGAGCTTCACATGGTGGCATGGAGCTGACCCAGCCTGCTGATACACACCTTCAATCCAGATTGGGCTGGCTCTGTGCTAGAATGTGGTGCTTCTGGCACTGCAGACAGGAGCTGTGCACTATCGGGTCGGGCCAGGTTGGCTCCATGCCTCCATGTGGGGCTTCCAGCACTCCAATGGGGAACCACATGTGGAGGCACAGAGCCTGACTGGCCCAATGGCACATGGACCAGGAGTCACAGACAGTTGCGTGTCATCGGGCCGGGCAGGCTCTGTACCCCCATGTGTGGCTTCCCACTGGAAATCTCGAAACCCCATGTAGAGGCATGGAGTTGGCCTGGCCCAATGACACGTGGCTCCCATGTGTAGTGCTGAGAACTCCATGTGCTGGCATGGAGCCAGCCTGGTCTGGTTTGGAGGTGTACACCAAGAGGCCAGGCCAGCTCCCTGCAGCCGTGAGGAGCTCCCGGGATTCAGCTGGAGCCATGCACCACTGGGGAGGCTATGCCTGCCACAGGCCAGGAGCCCCTTAGGGCCTGCCACTGCCAGTGGTGAGGGCTGTGCATCATGGGAGCAGGTGTGGGCCCCCCAGACACCTACCCACAAACCCCATACCCCCCACAGACCTGCAGCCTTTCACAACCCCCTCAAAAACACCTCCCCATGTCCCTTCATAAACCCAGCACAGACACCCCACCTTTACAGATCCCACACATATACACACACACTCTATACAGAATATATACAAGAGTGAAACCTTATTTTGAGCTATTATGCAATTACCTCTATATATACTACGCAAATATGTAAATCAGGACAAACATATTTTTTTAATAAAATTAAAAAGTCTTATAGTAGATGTTTGGTTTTGAGTATATGATTTTTTTTTTGTGTGGTTTCAAGGTGGCAAATCCCTCCCCAAAGGAATACTTCTCAGGGAAAGGAGGGGGACTTCCAGTGGCAAAGGTCATGGGTTAGTGGTCCAGTCCCAGGATGGCAATTGGGGGTGGGGCACCTGTCAAGGGACAGGGCTACTCTTGCAGCCCTCATCAGTTCACCAAAAGCAATTAAGTGGCCCTCTAGCTGAAATAATTACCCACCTCTGGGTTAACACAATGTAAGGAGTAAAACCACATATCACATCTACCACTAAACTACCATTCAGAACTACTACATCTACCATTCAGAATGTCTCCAAATCCATCCCTAAACATCATCAGTGAGACAAATGACAAAATAGAATAGCATTTGTCCATTGGTTGACCCACTTGCAGCCCTTCATGTTGTACCTTAAATGTCAATCAAAATAAACCATAAAATTCCTGGTTTAAGTTAAATCAGAGTCTCACAGCATCCTAGCATGCTTTTCAGCCCTGGGCAGGCCTGGACTTTCTGCCCCAGAGAGCAGGGCTGGCCTTTCCCCTCTCCTCCCTAGCCAGAGCTCCAGCTGGCTGAGAAGGAGGTGGAGTTTGCAGGCACAACAGTGTCTGCCTGGCCTCTCCCTGACCCACCCCACCATGCTCACTGATCAAGCAGGGATCTCCCCCTCCCTCCCCTCTCCCACAGCAAAGACCCCAGTGGCATGGACCCCAGCCAGCATCTGGCTACAGTCATGCCACCCCCATTCTCGCTAATGCTGAGAGGTGTCTATGTGTGTGTGTGTCTCTCCAATTTCACTTGTACAAAGGCAAACAGAACAGTGCCCACTTAGGGCTTTTTGGAATTAGTCTGCAGGTCAGCTGGTAATGTCCCTCTGTTCTTCCTTCCAAATGTTTTAGAAAAAAATGTTTTTTGTTTTTTTTATGGGCTGATAAGTTTTGTGTTCTGATAAGCTCTCTGCTGGCTTGCTTCAAAGACTCCAATCTGACAGTGATAAAGAGGGG
This sequence comes from Crocodylus porosus, assembly GCF_001723895.1. NCBI lineage: Eukaryota > Metazoa > Chordata > Crocodylia > Crocodylidae > Crocodylus > Crocodylus porosus. The sequence goes on from NW_017728906.1 coordinate 10,580,672, forward strand.
ACAGAGAGAGGTGTGAGAAATGACCTGGCTTGCAATGTGTGGGACCTGTGAGTGCCATCAGTTTGCTGCAGACAGTATAAAGAAGCAGGGAGAGAGAGACTGAAAAGCTCAGTATCATCAACAGATGCATGTACTCCACACAAGAAGTCTTCCCTTCCCCCCCCCCAGCCTCCTCCTTTTGCCTCAGAGTGGTAGTTGGGGGCTGGCAACACTCCTGCCCCTTGAGGAGCAAGCAGGGACTGGGGGAAATCCTGGCAAGGGCTGCTTCTCCCTCCCTCTCCAGGCATACCCCGGCCAGGGACTGTGCAGGCCAAGGTGGGGTTTAAACCCCTCCCTAATCATAGCATTCTGCCAGGGCCTGCCCACATCCTGCCCCCCTCAGCTCAGCACTGTGGAACAGAAGGGAGGGCTCGCTCTAGCCTGAGCCACTGAGCCTAGCTTCTAGCCTAAGCCACTGTAAGTATATGCCTACATTTCCTGGATCAAAAGTGAATGTCTATCCAATTG
>NW_017728906.1:10582955-10585442 GCF_001723895.1 Crocodylus porosus
TTGCAGAAAGATTACAATTGTATGCAGGTGAAAACAGAATTGAAACAGGGTCCCTTTGAAACTGGGACACTGCCTGTCTTGGCTGATTGTTTTGATTCAATCCACATGGTTAGTAACAAAGCTAATGTATGACAGTTTGACAAGTAAGTCTACAAGAAAACAAACAAAAAAGGAGGGAAGGGAGGGCGAACTCCAAGCCCAGTAATGTTGATTTTTTTGTCATCCGAAGTCTTCTTAAGAAGTAAAAATACAAGCTCTGCATATCTTTAAATAGAAACACTTTTGAAAAATGCTTTGGTCAGTAACTACAATATTTATCCTTCCCTCTTTGTTTGGGTTAATTTTTACTCAAAAGGAAATATGATTAGTTAGCAATATATCTACTGTTTGTATATATCACGCCAGATTATTATGATGGTCTCTGAAAACAGAGACCATCTCTAAAAAATTATTTTCTGGATCACAGAGCTGTAACCTGGCTGAGGGGTGTGTGTGTAATTGTTTTTTCTTTCACTCTTGCAAGTGGATTCAAAACAATATCTTCATATTGGAAAATAAAAATTTATCTCTGAAGTATCAGCCTCTGGTCTCTTCAAGTTTGCCCTTTGCTGCTGAAAGAAAACAAGATTGTATTCTCTCACCACAGAAAACATTTAAAAGGTAAACGCTGAAACATATTGAAAAAATTATTAATTGAAGGAATATAAACCAGTTTTCAGCTGACAAGCATTTTACTTAATTTCCATTCCATTTTATGTGTTTATAATTAGTGAACTAGAAAAATATCTTCACATTTTAACAAGGCTTATAAGAAAATTAAGTGAGTTGTCATTGGTTATAGGCAATAAATGTTATATTTGGCTGCCTATACATGTGGTGGAGGTGTGGGGGGCTGTTTTAATTTGAACAGTTTCTGATCAACTGCTCTAATTAAAATGGATCACTGTCATGTGTATTAACCCCCTCCCCCTGCCCCCCTTTCAAAATGGCTGCAGAGGCATTTTAACTAAAGCTCATTCAACACAGTTTAGTTAAAGCACCCATGCAGCCATTGTGAAATGTAGTGAGGTGCAGTTTAACAGATGTGATGAACAGGCAATGCTGGAGTGTTCTAATTAGAAGGTATATGACCACATCTGTAGGCAGCCTTTGTTTCTACTGTGCAGAGAAGCTTGAGCTTGCCATTGCCATCTGATCCTCCTTTCATAGAAACTGGTTAGATTAAGAGAAACTCCTTATAATAACTGTATGCACATTATCCTGCTTGTGGAAGGTATATATAAAGAAATAATGTGCATGTGAGTTTATATATTCAGTTGCTATAGACTGTAAAGCAGATTATAATAATGTACCATATTTGCTTGAATGCAAGATGAGGTATTTTTCTGCGTTCAACATGGGGAGAAGCCCCTCATCTTGGATTTGAGTACAAGGCAGGGGGCAGACAGGCAGCTTCTATGGCTTTGACTCTCACCCTGAGCCTGAGTAGGTACCAGGCAGAGACACAGAAGCTGCCTGCCCTCCACCTCTCTTACTTCTGCAGCCTCTGCTCCTCCCCGCTGACCTTCCCCCCTCTTATTGTCAAGCACAGCTGAGGCTCCACTCCATTTATTCCTGGGACATCAAGCACATGGAAATGCTGTCCCCTGCTCAGCCAATCAGAAGTGGTGCAGCTCCAGCTCTAGTATGCTACTCTATAGCCAGGCAGGGGCTGTGCTTCCATGTACTCTCTGCCTTGGGAGAGGATGGAGCGAGAGCCATGTCTCAAAGTAAGGGGGAGGGGGGAAGAGAAGGAAGCAGAGACTGTGGAAAAGCATGGGGAAGAGGCAGGCAGCAGGGGGTGCTGGCATCACATGGAAGGAAGAAAGGGTGGGGCACAAGGCAAGGGGGGCTGCTAGGCCCTCCAGCCACCTGACCCCTTAATACTGCTTTCCCCACTGCAGCAGTGTGGGGGATTAATTTAAGACAACCCTCCAATTAATTAGCTTCTATAGTTGGAAAATTAGAATACATTTATAATTTTTTCACATATAAAATATAATTATGGGGGGGGTCATCTTAAATTTGAATTCCTCTTAGATTTGGATAAATATGGTATTACAGAGCCTTCCAACTTCAGCATGGCCAGGGAGGCGGCATGTTGCAGGGGTACCCCCGTCCCAGTATCTCCACTCCCTTGTAGCTGTACAGGCAGTGCATAGGTCCCACTTCCTTCAATGCAGGTAGTGCACAAGCTCCTGGGCCTTTCCTCACCATGTGGTCACCGGGGAAGCAATCACTGGAGTTTGTGGGCTGCCAGTAGGACAAAATATTGTACAAAATATTGAAAAACTCTCTCAGGATTTGGTCTGAGAGTCATCACTTGGTTGAGAAGACTATCTAATCAAAGTAGAGAAGTAAGCTGTTGGGTTTGGGAGGTGTCATGTAGAAGACATTGAATAGAAGTTTTGGTGGACACACAAGTACACTGACCTTGTTTAAAACAGG
>NW_017728906.1:10586792-10590967 GCF_001723895.1 Crocodylus porosus
CACTGAAACAAATGCCTGTTTGCTTTGGTCAACTCCTGCCAGGGAGGAGGAGTTGAGTATTAGCTTTCTCAACACTTTTTCCAGACCAGACTCATCTTTATCTCAGGGAGGTGCAGGAAGCATTTCCCTGCCACCTGACTCCTCTTGATTGTGAGAGTTGAGTTGCCACTGCCCTGTCCACCCCTTCTCTAGACTGTGGTGAGCACAGAGGTATTTCCCCACGACCAGAGCTCAGCCCCTGCTTCTGTACAGGAAGAGGGGGTGGCTGCAGGCTGAAACATATGTACACTCCCTCTCTTTCCAGGATTTCTATTGCTGCAAATCTCCCAGAAATCTTTCCCAGAAAATCTCCCAAAGAGTTGTAGTTTTTCATCATGGTTTCATTAAATTGTCAAAAATGGAAATGTGTTCCTTTTTTTACAGCCTATAAATAATACCGCACAGCTTTGAAACATGACTTCCAAACATGTCTCGATGATCTCCCGAGGTCCCTTCCAGCCCTAATGTCTATGAAAGTCTATGTCTATGCAGAATATAAAAAGGAAAATCTTTTTAACTAAATTATTTAAATCAAAGCCACACTGACAATCTGTATTCCACAGTGGTATACAAGGCTGCCTTAATATCTAAATTCAAATTTTAAAAACCTTTAAAAAACACCCTGCTAAAAACACTTCAATACTGTTCTTGAAAAATTTAATTAAATATATATCTCAACTATAAAAATGAGTAAATCGCTATTTTAAATGTCATTGAATATGATAAATATGTAAAGAATTAAAGAATTGCCTTCTTAATGGCCTGTTGGCTTCCTTTATACTGACAGTTTACCCGACTTTAGTGACTGTTGAATATTGATTAATTTAGTTTGTGTGGAGCCAAACTTGTAATCAAATTAACATAGTGTTGAAACCATGTGCCAATATGGAATCATGTTGACTTCAATGAGGCTGTGGATAAGTTGTAAATTTAAGACGATCTGTATATGGTATAGGAATGGAATCATAAACAGTGAAAAAAATTCATCTTTTAAATGTGAACTGCAAAACTAGCATAGAAAATCTGTATTTGAATGTCTCTCTCACCAGGAGAAGCTGGCTGATGATATCTTTTTTGGGACTAACCATATATTTAGGACAGAAATTATACAAGCTTTTGGGCACAAAGTGGTGTTCTTTATGTGATCTCAAGTGCATTTTGTCTAACATCTCCCCCAGCTATACAGTTGGTCCCTTAAAGTATATCAACAAAAAAACTTACAACATCATGGCTATAATACCACTTCAACATTTTTTAACCAGGACACACAGACTAAGTACAGGCAGTCAAAAAGCCTGAGGCCGAATTGATTCAATCTTTGCAGGTTAATCTAAGCTGCATTGATTGCACTGATAAGCAAGTGAACAGACATTCACTTTTAATTCCAAAAATGCAGCTACAGGCCTGCAGTGACCCAGGCCAGAAGCTGGGGGATGCTAGAGTGTGCTACCCTTCTCTGCTGGAACAGACAGCACGAGCCAAACCTAGCGTGCCCACCCTGTGAGGAGGGCTTGCAGGGCAGGTACAAAGCATTCTGAGATGGTGGACTGTGAGTTCAACTGAATCTAGAGGGGATCTGGGACAGAAGTTCAATAAACCAATTTGATACTGCATCCATCCAGGTTTATCTTAAACTGGTTTCAGGCATTTTGAAAGTGGTTTATGTGCAGTGAACTTCTTTTATGTTGCAGGTTTGAACCAGTTTCTGATCACTTATAGCAGTTTATGTGTAATTTCTGTCCCTAGCCTAGTTTTAATTCACTTACAAAAAAAACAGACAACCCCTTCTTGAAATCCACTGGCACGTCCTAGTTCATCAAAGATATTCTGCCTGTACTGAAGTGAAAACTGAACGGTTATCAGCTATTTGCTATATAGAGATGGGTCTATTGGATTAAATGATAGGAGAACATTAATATCATTTTACTAATAATGACTCTTAATGTTTCAGATCTTTTGTTTCCTGATCCCTTCCCTTCTCTCTCTCTCTCTTTACTTAAGAAAGAAACTAACACACACTGCTCTCAACTTTACTGTAATAAAATGTTAGTGACTGAAAGATGGCAACTGCCAAAGGTGACCCCTTACATAATCACAGGCTGCTAGTTAAGTCCTGCACCAAAGCAGTGTCATTTAACACAGCAGAATCGCATCTGTTTCCTGTGGCTGTCATTCCAGCAGTGAACTAGCCTAATAATGATTAGTTTGGGAGTAGCTTGCAAGATACATACTTTGGAGCCTGATTCTGCCTGTCTTTTTCACATCTTTTCTACTCTAGATTAAGTGTTTCTCCATTGCTCCAGTGGGCACATCCTGAGATAGCAGTCATCCACTTTGATATTCTAGTTTTTTTACTTATATTTTATCCCCTTCCTTTTCCCTAGGAGCCACAAGCATGCCACCTTTTTTTACATGAAATACAAGGAGCTTCAACTGTGTTTAAAAGGCTGTTCTAAAATATAGTCTTACACTGTTCAATAAAGCTGTTGCTCAGTTGTATAAAAACACAACTTGCATGAAATATATCTTCTTAAGACATCAGATTTATTTTTAAAATCCTGCTGTGTAGTAGCTGGGTCTTATGTCAACGTAAATGATTAAATAGGTCTCAGAAAGATGAAATGTTGATAGCAACAGTGTATTCATATGCTTGCTGCCCTTCTCTCCCTCTCCCCGTAGAGAATGAGTGTATTTAAGGCCCGTCATTATCTGAAGGTTCAATACTATCTCACATCCATTCCTATCTATTTGAGAGCTGTCCCACAGCTGGATGAGTGAACAGAAGGGAGGTCAGAGGAGCATATTGTATCAGTGTACACTTTATGGGAGTTCCATTGAAAGAAGTTGTGGCTTATCTTTAGGTTTAGGTTAAGTCTTACGATGTTTATAGTTTGACTGTATGAGGGAATTATTGGGAATGAGTCCAAATCATCTTCTCCTGAATAGAAACAATGAGCTTTTTCAGCACTCAGTTTCAAATTTCATTTCAGTCAGTAATAGGATGACTATAATGGAAAAAAAGACAGACCCTATGTATTCCTAGACTCTGCTAAGAGAAATGACACTTCACCATCGAAGTAATAGTCCTCTCCCTCCCCCGCCCTGTCTCCCCCCCTCCCAAAAACAAAAAACCCAACATTATCACAGTGAGATGACAGGAAATAATTTATAGCAACATTCATTGGTAAACAGGTATCTCTTGGACCATTACACCTGGATAATGGATAGGTATAACATACCAGAAACATGGTGAATAACCTTCCATTAGTGTGAGATAATGGCTTCAGAATTCATATGCATATACAAGTAACAAGTATGTTTAAACCTTTTTTCCCCTGTGTATTTAAAGTTTCAACTCCAGAATATTTAATAAATTCAAGGTATTATCATTCTTAAACTTCAAAAATGTATATGTAAAAAAAAGGAAAGCAAAACTTAAATTATTAAAGGTCAAGAAAAGGAGCTGGTAAATATATTGTTTCATTCAATCTGCACATTATGAAACAAATATGTCTGAATATTTGAAGACTTGAATCCTGTTTGTATTGACCTGCTGTGCATATTTTGTTGTTTGATTTCATGGGATGAGATGGGAATGTTGAATTTTACAGATATGCAACTGATATTTAGTCTTTGTGGGAACTATGTATACACTCCACTGAAAGGTCAAATTGCAAGTTCAGCATACAGAAATATGTGTGCATTTGGGATCCAACAGTTTTACGTTCAGTTACTTCAGTTTCAAGTAGCTAAATGCCCACTGAGAATATTTGATGTGCATATATAATTGCTGCTCTCAGCCTTTGTTGCCAAGGATGGCATATAAATGTAATAAGTACATCTAAATCTAATATATACATCGTAAGTAATATATTTCCCAATTATTACCACTCGGGTAGGCTCTGGAGCGGTGGGAGACGCGCGGGTGGGGCCCGCTGTGCCCCCACTCCCCCGAGGCCCCCCGGACGCCCCCTCGGCAGCCGCTGAGCCCCCTGCCGGCCCCCAGCGCAGCCGGAGGTGAGCGGGCTCGTGGTGGGAGGGGTTAACTCCTCGCTTGCTGGGAGGAGGCCGCTGCCTGGTGCCGGGCCGGGTCAAGCCCCCGCCCAGGCCCCTACTTGGCCCAGCCCCCCAGGGAG
>NW_017728906.1:10590978-10606661 GCF_001723895.1 Crocodylus porosus
AGGTCCCTTCCAGCCCTAATGTCTATGAAATCTATGATATCTATACAGTTGGTCAATAATGTATATTGTATATTCTTTAACAACAAGGATGATAGGCTTTCAACAATAGCCAGGTTTGCTTGTACTTCAAATATAGGTGCTTGGTGGCTAACGGAAGCAAAAAGCAAATGAAGTTGATCATACCTAAAGGGTTAAAGAGAAGACTACTTTTATAAAAAAACATTGTGACAAAAAGATATTGCATAACTGGAAACAAAAGTTCTTGGGTAGAATATTAAAAACAGTATTTTTGTTGCTGGAATTAAAATATGGATTTGTAACACGAGCACCACAGCACAAGATCTTGCCATAAAATAGTTCCAAATTTGTGTGCTCGTATCCTCTCTGTTCTTCCTTCAGATTTATTAGTTTGTAAAGCCTAAAATGTAGTGTGTCATTTGCATTTTTTCACCTCTTGAAAGAAAGCTGCACAGTGTCTTTCAGTTATGAAGTAAAACAAACAAAACCCCAAACCCCTCAATTCTTGTCTTTTCAGCATCCAAAGCTCTGGTGTAGAACTGATCAAAAAAATTCCAAAAAAACCTTTTTTTGTTGAAGTTTGCTGATTCAAACTTAAAAAAAATTGAAGTGCTCCAATGACAGTATGAACACATCACCAGGTGAAGCAGATCAGCTGTATCAAGATGTGTCCTGGCACAGCTGATCTTCTTCATTGGGCAAAACATACATTACCCATTGTCCCACCCATTGGTCCTGAGGGGCAATGGATAACATGTTCCTCTCTTTCAAAAGGTCATGTCTCTGTGACAGGGGAAAGACAGGCAGGCATTCTTCAGGCTTGAGGGACCTGATCCTACATGGGAATTCCCAGGATGCACAGGAATTGCCCACCCCACCAATCCCTAGGTGAGTCTGCTTGGGGCAGCCGGACAGGGTGGGCAGCTCCAGGCTGCCCGCACTCTCCCAACCATAAAGCTAACAAATACCTGCAGAAATCAAGCAGCAAAAAGTTTTACCACCTTTTGTCAGGCCACCAGACTGGGCATTTGTGACACAACAAATAGCATAGGTGAAATCATGTAAAACAATGGGAATATCTGTTTGCTTTCCCTTTGGGCCATTATAAAAATTGTTATAGCAGCACAAAGGCAATGAGTATTTGCACCCTGACACAGTTGAGTTTAGACAGTTCCTGGCATTGCCATCTTTTACGAATTCCTCAGGATGAAACCAAATTTAGAAATATTGAAATCCACTGGGAAATGGATTTGTGCTCTGGATAGCCCTAGTCTGGCAGTTTCTCCTATCTGGCAGGATCTGTCCAGCATTAATAAATGACTTACTCTTTTCAGGTTGGTAGCCTGAAAAAAATCTGTATCCTATACCTAAAGTAGTTTGTGTATTGGTTAAGGGAAGAGGATTTGACAGTCAAATGTATATACAGCAGGGCCTCAATTTATACAGTGGTTATGTTCTTGAAAAAACACCATGCAAATAGAAATCAGATGCTAAGTGTCTATGGAAAATAAGGCTTTAGGATCCAGGCTCACAAAATGACCTCCCTAATTTATCCATTATAGGTTTAAAAAAAAAAAAAGAAATTTAAACTTGCTACTAACCTTTACTGATGTTCAGGATGAACTTAATATGATGACAGAATAGATGGGGAGCTTTGGTGCTACCTCCTCCTCCTCGCTATGCTCATCACCAGTGCTTGACTGAATCAGCTCCTCCAGCTCTTCCTCATTGAGCTTCATGGTGTGGAACTTGATTAGTTCCTCTATCTCTGTTGCCTGGAGATCATCAAATCCCTTCCCTCCAACAGGATGATCCAGCTCTCTAATTTCCTCCACCTCATGTCGCATTTTGAGGAAGCCACAAAAATCATTCGCTGCCTTTCGCCACAAGTTTTTCCAACATGCATTCATGGTTAAAGGCTTTATTTCATCCAGAGACTCTCTTATATTTTTAATATACACTCTGCTATAGTGTAATCCTTCCAGCATGGGGTCACTGTTAAACTTGGATCACTGTCCATAACATCTAGAATGTGGAAAAAGGTGCAGCAAGTATAATAAACTTAAAAAGTTGTGATGACACCTTGGTCAAGGGGCTGAAGGAGTGATGTGGTATTTGGAGGCAGAAAAACCACCTCCTCAAGTGGAATGTGAAGGCTTTCAGGGTGGCCTGGAGCATTATCAGGGATCAGTAGGACTTTCAATGCCAGGTTCTTTGACGCAAGGTAGTGTTCCACTTCACACACAAAACAATTATGAAACCAGTCCATAAAACACACTGAAGTTACCCTGAACTCTGATTATACCTCCAGAACACAGGTATCTGATATTTATCTTTGCCCTTGAGCACACAGGGGTTCTGGGCTCAGTAAAGGAGCATTGGTTTTACCATAAAATCCCCCAGTGCATTTCCACAGATGAGAAGAGTCAGTCAGTCTTTTACAACCTTGAAACCAAGAGCAGCTTTCTCATCTTTTGTAAGAAAGGTTTTCTTTGGCATCTATTTGCAAAATAAGCCAGTCTCATCCGCATTAAAAACTTGCTCTGGTTTATAATCTCAATGAGTTCAGCCAGCTTGGGTGGAAACCTTGCTGCTGCTTCATGGTCTGCAGATGCAGCTTCACTGAGTAGTTTAACATTATGCAGCCAATAACTCCTTTTGAATTTCTCAAACCATCCCTTGCTGGATATAAAAGTAGATTCCTTGGCTATACTGCTCTCCCCCAAAGTTGACGCAGCATCCCATTTTAAGTAATTGTACAGTCTCTTAGCTTTTTCTTGCATCACTGGCCCCTCAAATAGAACTCTTTTCTGTGTGTGGTCCTCAGTCCACATGTTCAGTGCTTTCTCTGTCTTTTGTATTGTAGTATCATGAGTATAGAATGACACTTTAGTACCTTTCGGTGCACTTGCCGCAACACTTGCTCTAATATTTTAATCATTTCTCTTCACTGTATGCATGGTTGAGTCATTAAGGCCATACACCCTAGACACAGATGATGAACCTTCACCCTTAGTGAGCTTATCCAACATTTCCACATTCTGTACTAAAGTCAACACTTTTTTCTGCTTCTTCACACTTGACATGTCACTTTTTGAGCCACTTTCTCTCAATGTCCTCTTTGAGCTCATGGTAAACACTTATTAAGGGTGATACATAGCAGATAAAGGAAAGCGGACAACATGATGATTACAAGACAATATTCGATCATGCACTGAGAGCAACATGGTGGAGGGGGCGGTGGGAAATGACCAGCTGATTCTAGATGCATCTGTGTACCTTGGCAACCATGGTCCACCATGTAAAAGTGAATCTATACCATGTACAAAAATAAAGGGTTACAATTAATTGACCATGCATAACTGAAACCATGCAAAAAATACCAGGTAAATCAAGACCCAACTGTATTATATACAGGTTTGTAACTACTGTTATTTTTTAAAAGTTTTTGTGCCTAGAATATTTCACAACATCCTATTACTGCTGAAACATCCTATTTATGGAGGTTTTAGGGATTTGTTTGTTTGTTTATTTGCTACTGTCACTGAAATTAATGGCAACAAAATTAAGCCCATAGTATTTATCAACCCATGGCCATGTAATAGAGGTTAAAACTAAGTTTAAAAATTCAAAAATTAATGGTCTTAATCTTGAGAGATGTTAAATTCCTTCATTTCCTGTAGTAAATAAATTAAGCCAACTACATAATTAGTTTTTATTTTAGATGGTTGATAATCTATGGAAATAAACTAAAATTCCTTTAAGGCAGGAACAATACATTAAAATATCCATCCACATTTTGATTGCAGAGATTTTCTGCTCTGGAACTGTTATTAAAGAGAGGTAAAAGAGAGAGAAGGCTGATATCTACATAATCTCAAAATCTGTGTTCTACCTTTTACACGATATAAAGTAATATCCTTTCAGATGGGGCCTGAAGGGAGAACGGAGGTAGGAGAGTCGATTCAATTATTCTTAATCTTTTTTTTAAACTTTCATTAGCAGGCTCTGTTTGTGGGGTGTCAGAAAGTAATTGAAGTTTACACTCCATGGAAGATCACTGCATTTTGCAGTAAGATTAACATTTATGAGCACAGAAGTCACTGGAACTTTATACCATGTGTGAAAGATCTGTTTAGTGGACTCCTTGGATTTTCAAAATGCTTGTAAGTTCTTTTAATAATGTTATTCAGATAGTTTTACAGGCTTCTCCAAGTTTTAAAACTGAAAACTTTTAGGGATGCTTAGCTGTTAAGATTAATAAAATGTAACATTTTCTAACCAGACTCTAAAAATCATGTATTTGTGGAAAGTAGATTTCTTTTTATTATACGTGATCTTTGTTGCAGTTCTCAATTCAACTGAGCCCTTGATTTCATAACCACAGGGTGGAATTGCTACCCTGCCTTCTGCATCCTTTCAGACTAACATGGCTAATTACCTCTCCCTATTCGTGACTGCAGCACTTTTATAATACTCAGAGCTATGTCCACGTGCCAATGTCCCCAGCCATCTAGACATTATATGGCATCATTTGATAATACATGAAGAAAGTAGGTGTTATTCATCTCTCATTGAATAGTAAATTAAATCTATTGTTTAGGATGTAGGAGAGTAAGTCAAGGTGAAATCATGTAAAACAATGGGAATTGTTTCATGAAAAAATATACAGTTATCAATATAAAATGTGTGGACATTTCTTCCTAATCCTAAAGATGTTTGCAACAAACCAATGAGAAAGGCCTCATTAGAAATCCATAAAATAAAAAATAAACTTAATTTAGTTACACTGTAAAAATCAATACTGTCAAGATTTTTAGTACAAGGGTATTACTGTAATTAGTGTTGTCTTCAGACCATAAATGATCAGTGTGATGCCTCAGTGGATGCAACTGACTGATGGGAAATGAGGAAGGCCAAAGCACCATCCAGAAAGAGCAGGAATAATTTGTTCTCAGGAGGAAATTCCACCTTTTCAGATTTACGGCAGTGTAATTTACATTTTTTTAAATTGACGGCAGATTGGTCTGCTCTGCAATGTGCTAATGACATTTCTGAGCATTTTTTAAGATAAGAACATTTTCATTAAAATGATGAATGAAGTGATTTTTTTATATAGTGCTCTGTGTGTTTTCTAGACAAAATATATTTAAAAGATAAGCAAAATAAACCTGTGTATTTTTTTCTTCCATTTTCTCACTGGTATTTTATTTGAGATTACCAAACCCCAAATTATCAAAATTGCAGCTTTTATGTTCAAAATCAGGTTCAAAGATGTGTGTGATTCTTAGCTGCTGGATTAACAATAACTCCTTCAGACAGGAACAGGGATTGCTAGCTTGGGTCAGACCTAAGGTTCACAAAGTCTAGTATACACCCTAGCACCAGATACCAGATGTGTGCCAGATGCTTTAGCAGGAAATGCAAGTACCCAGCCACGAACATGTTCATAGAATCATAGAAGTAGGGTCGGAAGGGACCTTATAGATCTTCAAGTCCGACCCCCAGCCTGGACGGGAGAAAAAAACTGGGCTCAAATGATCCCAGCTAGGTCGGCATCAATCCTCCTCTTAAAGACCCCCAGGGTAGGAGCCAGCACGACTTCCCTTGGAAGTTGGTTCCAGCTCCTAGCCGCCCTGACTGTGAAGTAGTTCTTACAGATGTCTAATCTAAACCTACTCTCCAGCAACTTGTGGCCGTTATTCCTTGTTATGCCAGGGGGCGCTAGGGGAAACAAGGTCTCTCCCAAACCCTTCAGGTCCCCCCAGGTGAGTTTATAGACAGTCACCAGGTCCCCCCTCAGCCTTCTCTTGTGAAGGCTGAGCAGGCTCAGGTCCCACAGTCTTTCATCGTAGGGTCTGCCCTGTTGTCCCAGGATCAAGCGGGGACAACAAATATGTGTTGATAACACATCTTCCACTCCCCTCACCCTCTTCTAGATATCAATCTGCTCATCATCGTGCCTTTAGCCCTGCTGCATGAACTTTTATAATCACTCCCCCAAAAAATTACGTTTTGTTAATTGTAACAAAATATTCTTATACTTCTATGAATTTTGGAACACCTTTAAAATCTTGCTACATTGTCAGTCTTAGTAACTTCCTGTGCCAACACACACCCCAGCATAATTGCATGTTAAGTAGAAAACATTTACTTTCATTTATTTGTGTACTTAACATCCATTAAGTGTGGTTTGGTATGAGACAGGGAGTAATTATGTTCCCATTCTCTCTGCTCCTTACCTTTTCTTACTATATAAACTGGTATCTTGCTTCCTCTTATGTGTTTTTTCTTTGTGTGAGAATTTATCATGACTTTGATCATTTTTGTCTTTTGTACTCTCTCCATTTCTACAGCATCCTTTCTGAGATGGGATGACCAGTATTGTGCATAGTATTCCACCACATGAGGCAGTGTGATTATTTTATTATAAAGGCTTTCTTTATATAATTCTTTACCCCATGTTATACATCCTAACAACTTCCTTGCTTTTTTTTCTTTGTTTTTAACTACAGCTGTGCACTGAGCTATCTCCATTGATGCCCAAGTCCCTTTCTTGGATTGATATAGTTATTTAGAACCTTGTAATAGGGTAAATCTTTTCCTCCAATGTGCATTACTTTGCATTTATTAACATTAATTTTAATTTACTAATGTTGTTCATTTCCGTAACTTTCTTCAGTCTACTTAAAGCTCATCAAAATCTTTTTATTCCCTTTATCAACTTCCATCCACATAAATTCATTGTTTTTTGAACTTCAGTTTGAATTTCAAGTTAGAATTAATATAAAATCTCAAATTAAAATACAATCTCCCAAGCCACCTATAGCTTCCCTCAAATGTTCTGGTTATTAAGGCTGTGCAAAGCATTCTTAGCTGATTCAGTTTGGAGGAGATTTGGCCTGAATCTCTAAATCCGAATCCAAGTGGGAGACCCAATAAGAGGTCTGAATCAATTTGGAAGCCTCCGAATCTATTCAGAAAGATTTGGTGCCACGTCAGAGATTCAGCCATAGACTAAACAGGCAGCAGTCCTCAACCAGGCTGGATACAGTTGCCTCCTGCTGGTAAGTCTGTTGTGGTGGGCAGAGAGGGGAGGGAAAGGGCATGGGGGGGGGCAGATCAACCCCCCCCCACAGTGACAGAGAGCCTGGGGCTGGGACAAGCTACTCAGCCAGGGCGGGGTGGGGGCAGGACTCTGAGAGGGCAGCTCCTGCCAATGCACACTGCCAGTTCGGGAGCTGTTCTTCCAGTGGCTGCTCTGGCAGCTCTTGCCGCTGGTCCGGGAGGGCATGGGAGCAGGCATGTGCCCCATGATCTGTGCAGGGTGGGTTGAGCTCTGGGAAGCTAGTTCCAGCATCCTGCCTCTGGGCTGTGCTCCCCAGGGCAGGTGAAGTGAGGGCTGTGCTCCAGGTGGCTAGCCCAAGCTGCAGCCCAGAGTGGAGCATTGACCTCACCCGCCCCACAGAGTGCAGTGAAATTGGCCTTGGGTGGACTGCAGTCACCCTAAAATTCCCCATAGCCCTTGCTGCCGGCCCCTCCCTGAATCAGGTGCATGCACCTGCCCCCATGCCCTGCTGCTGCTCTCCTGGTGAGGCGAAGCCAAAGCTTGTCTGGGAGGCACAGGGAGGCTGGTGTGCCTTCCACCGCTCACGCCGCTTGTCCGAGGCAGCATAGCAACACTGTCCCACGCCTCCCCTCCCTGGCTGGGAGAGCAGTGGGAGGCCATAGCCTGTGCTCCCAGCACCTTTCACCACCTGTCCAGAGCACAGCCTGGTTCAGCCAACCCCGCATGGACCCAGAGGCACATACCTACTCCCATGGCCTCCCAGACTGGCAGTGAGAGCCACCAGGGGAGCCACCAGAAAAGCAGCTCCTTGGCTGGAGGTGTGCGGTGGCAGGAGCCCCCCTCCCCAAGTCCCACACTCCCCTGCCCTGCCTGGGCAGTTTCTCCTAGTCCCAGCTCCAATCTCTCCATCACTGTGGGGAGGTTGATCTGCCCCCCCAACACCCTTTCCCTTCACCCACCACAACAGACTTACCAGCTGGAGGCAGCTGTGTCCAGTATGGTCAAGGACTAATGCCTGTGTAGTCTATGGTCAGAGCTCCAAATCAGCACCAAATATCTGGATTCCAATCACCAAATCAAATCACTGTCTCTCCAAATTGGCCATATCCAAATCCAAAGCAACTACTTGCTGCTTTGCACAGATCTAATACTTAGTGAGGCTTTTGAATGTTTTGTAAGTCTAGCCTGAAATTAGGTAATGCTTACTTGATTGGACTTTTCTTCTAATGTTTTTCTATAGTCTAATCCAGGCGTTTAGAATTGTTTTTAGTCTATACATTCTCATATACTAATAATATTTATTCTTAGCATATTAAAAAGGATTTTGGGTGTCAATAAGCTTTGTTTGCAAATATCAAAATATATTGTGTAGAAGGCATCAGTGTTTCTTTTTTTATTGCTTGACTATTACAAAAAAAAAAGTACCCTGAAGATTTAATAAATTACTAATCATTTTTTTCCAAGCCACGACACGCTTGGTTTTCAATCACTGAAGATGAAAAGACACACTTAATGATTTTCGAAATATTCTTATAATATGCAGTATTTATTTTACTGCATTTAGACCGTAGTTGACAGTAACTTACAGAAAAGGAGAAAGCAGAAATACCAAACTTTATTGTAAAGTAAAGTGTTAGTAATACTGTCGGGTACTGCTGTCCCCCGCAGGCCGGACCAACGCCACCTGCCGGTTGCCTAGTGTGTCCTCAACTCTAAGTGGGGTGCCACACGCGTAAGTTTTTCCTGCCACGTCTTTGATGGTAATGGAGTTGGTTCAGATGTCTGACGTGTGCAGTCCAATTATGAGTCTCACCGGCGTCTCATGTGGTCCCGAATTTCTGAGGGCTCTGCCACCCCTACACCCTCACCCATTCCACCAGGTGCTGGCCCACTGGCTGGTCCGGCCACGTATCCTCACGTCCACTCAGATAATCCATGAACAAAAAATGAAAATCCAAACAAGCACTACGACCAAGAAGGTTCCCTTGATCTGTGCAGCTGCTCCAGTCGTCTGCAGCTGCCTTCCAATCCAAACTTGCCCTCTGAGGGGCTGGGCCCCCTTATTGGCTCTCAGACAGCCCCCTTTGCAGTGCTTGACAAGATCCCCTTTCAACAGTTTTAGTCCACCAGTAAAGTGCGCCCCTATTACAGGGCCTACGGTACCCAAAGTCAATAGTGCCCTTCCACTAGGGCTTTTACGGTACCCAAAGTCAATAGAGCCCTTCCACTAGGGCTTGTATGGTACCCTTCTCTTGCCGGCTCTGCCGGCTCCCAGCTGGTAAACAAACAGTCCTAGCCCTTGCAGGGCCCAGCAGACTGGGTTCAAAACCCCCGCTGGGGCTTTGTTCTCTGCCAGAGACTCCTACCAGCACTCAGCGTTGCTTTCAGAGTCCCTCACAGTGTGCGCCGGCCTGCTCCACCTCCTCCTCGTGCTCTTTCCGGTTCTGCATTGCTGCTACTTTCTAGTCCTGGCCTCTCCTTTGTACTGGTGAGGGAAGTACCAGCCCCTCCCTTTCCCAACACACCTGAGTAAGGGGACTTTCTGCTGGGCTCCTTGGGGCTGCGGGCCTGGGGCCACTGGCCCTCCGCTTAGCCCGGGAGCCTTGGAGCCTGCTGGCTCCTTCTCTCTCTCACATATCCCGCCCCTCAAGATGCCATAAGGCGCTTCACCTTCTTGCCTTATTACGCTCTGCTTGGCTTTTTCACCTTCCACCTCCTCCTTGTCCCTTGGCTCTGTGCCGGAGCTTTCTTCATCACATCGCAATAGGAAGTCCGCCACAGTGTTCGCCTTCCCTGGTCTGTATGCAACATAAAATCGAAAAGGTTGGATAGCTAGGGCCCACCTCATTATGCGGGCATTATCTGTTTTGCCCATATTTAACCATCTCAGCAGAGCATGGTCGGTTATTAATTTAAATTCGTGACCCAAGCGGTAATAACGAAAGTAGTCCACCCCCCCCCACCGAATAGCTAGACATTCCTGTTCCACCATGGAATACCTTTTTTCGTGTTCGTTAAGCTTCCGACTAGCGTAAGCTTCCTAACGCGAATGCCGATGCGTCCATCTGCAAAGTGAAGGGTAGTGCAAAATTGGGGGTATGGAGAATTACGTCTTGGCACAAGGTCTGCTTGAGGTCTTCAAAGGCTTTCTGTCGATCTGCGGTCCAGTGGATGCCATATGACTTTCGACCCTTAATCGTCTCAACCAAGGGGTTGGCTATCTCCACAAACTTGGGTATAAACCTCCTATAGTAACTGGCAAGTCCCAAGAAGGCCCGCATTTGTTTCTTGGTTGAAGAAGCGGTATATTCTCTAATGGCTTTCACTTTGTCAGAAAGGGGTCTCACTCGTCCTTGCCCCACTAAGAATCCCAAATACTTAGTTTTTCTTTTTCCCAGCGCACATTTCCTTGGGTTCACCGTTAGTCCTGCTTGCCTCAGCTCGAGTAGGATAGCCTTTAAAGCCTCTAGATATTGTTCCCACGTTTCAGTGTATATTACTATGTCATCAATATATGCAGAGGCGTGAGTATCCAATCGATCAGCCTCTGAAAAGTGGCGGCCGCCCCGTTAAGCCCAAATGGCATTCTTTTAAAATCAAAAAGACCCCAAGGTGTACCGAAGGCGGTCTTGGGTTGATCTTCCCTTCTCAAAGGCACTTGCCAATAGCCTTTGGATAAATCGAGCGTGGATATAAACTTCGCCTGCCCTATGCGCTCTACTAACTCACTCGCTTGTGGCATGGGAAACGCATCAAATTGTGTCAGGGCTTTTAGCTTACGAAAATCTACACACAGCCGCAGACTCCCGTCAGGTTTGGTCACAGCTACTTGTGGGCTATGCCATGGGCTGCGGGATGGTGTGATGATCCCCTGAGCCAACATCTTTTCCAGCTCCTCTCTGATTGGCTGGTATCTATGATACGGGATCCTCCGCCATTTCTCCCATACTACCTGACCTTCTTTGGTCACGATTTTATGTTCAACCCCTGTGGCTTTCCCCGGCTTATCGGTGAAGACATCCCTAAACTCTTTGATCAGATCTTTGCAACTGCTTCAGCTGTCCCATCTCCAATTGCCTCCCTACGGGGACCCTCTCTCCATCTCTGGGGTCTTCCGGGTTATCAGTAATCTGTCTCCCAAGTTCCTCCAGCTCGGGATCAGGAGAAATTAGCTGGCCTTTGGGTTCATGCCACTCCTTAAGGAGATTTATATGGTATATCTGTTTCTCCCTTTTGGCCCCTGAGCGCAAGACCTCATAATCCACAGGTCCTACTCTTCTTAGTACTGTAAACGGGCCTTGCCAAAAAGTCAAAAATTTACTAGTTGAGCTGGGCAACAGTACTAACACCTTTTGTCTTGTTTTTAACTCCCTCTCCTTAGCGTGAACATCATATCTTTCTTTCTGCTTACTTTGTGCCTGCTTTAAGTTCTCTTGGGCCACCTCCCTTGCCAACTGGAAATGCTGTTTTAAATCCCTCACGTACTCTGAGGCTCCTCTTCCTGGGTTGGGGTCCGCCTCCCACCCTTCTCTTACTATATCTAATAGGCTCCGGGGCCTATGTCCAAATGTTAATTCGAAAGAGGAATATCCCAGCGATGCCTGTGGGGCATCCCTGATTACAAATAGCAAGGGAGAGACCATCAGGTTCCATTTTTTTGGTTCTACCTGTGCGCATCGACGTAACATCCCCTCAAGGGTGCCATTAAAGCGTTCCACCAGACCATTTGTTTGAGGGTAGTACACCGCCGTCTTTAGGTGACGGATCTGTAATACTTTACACAAGGCACCCAATACTTGGGACATAAAATTAGACCCAAGTCTGTAATATTACCCTGGTCTGTAATAATCTCCTGAGGGATACCAAACTTGGCCACCCATTTCATTAATTCTTCTGCAACCTTGGGTCGTGTAACTGCTCGCAAAGGAATAGCCTCCAGAAACCTAGTCGCATAGTCTATAAGTACCAACACGAATTGGTGCCCCACTATACTCGAAGGCAAAGGGCCTACTACATCTAAAGCCACCCTAGCAAAAGGCCCTCGGATCACCGGCATCGGCTGCAATGGTACTTTGGGGGGGTTTATAGGTGCTTACCTTCTGGCATAGCTCACAGACCTTACAGAACCCCTCCACTGCCTCATACATGTGGGGCCAGAAGCACCATCTAGCTAAGCGGGCTTCGGTCTTGTTTTTCCCTAGATGTCCCCCCAAGGGATTCCTACGAGCGAGGCGTAGAAGGGGCTCCCTGTAAGGTCTGGGTATAACTAATTGTACGACCTCCTCCCCTTCAGCTTTACCCCACTTAATGCGATATAACAGGCCATTCCGTATCTCAACCCGGGGCATGGACTTATTTTGTTCGGGGAGAGTTACCTGTTGGTCGACTCTCGCTTGTTCAGTTTCTCAGAAGGCCTGTAGTTCTGCATCACTCTCCTGGGCCTCACGGAATCGACTGCTACTGGCTAGCGTCTCTATCTCCAGGTCTTCTTGCACCTCTGTACCTGTCCCAGCTAGCCCCTCTCTCGGGCTCTCGGGGGTATGGAGCGATGCTAAAATTTCAAATATCTCTGGCCTATCTTGACCCAATATCATGGGATACAAAATTTTCTCTTCTAGTCCCACGGGGATTCTTCTACTGATCCCCATCACTTGGACATTCAGCAAACATTGTTCGTAGTAGGTCTTTTGCCTATGGAGGCATACCATCTGCACCCCGGCACATCTCGGTGCTTGTTGCCAAGGAATCAATGATGGGTGCACCAGCGATTGTGCGCACCCGGTATCTACCACGGCCTGAACTGGCTGGCCTTCTACCCACATAACCACCTCAGGTAGAGGTTGCACCGTATTTGTTGAACTGGCCCCCACACCACAGTCCATCAGTTCCACCTCTTGGGCTTCCCCTGGTCCTGTCTGGTGTTCTGTGGATTCTGGCATATTTCCCTTTGGTCCTGGTATCGTCCGTAAATCCCGAGCACAATTTCGGGCTATGTAGCCCCTTTTTCCACAGGTGTAGCATACCAGTCCTGGAGGACGTCCTTTCATTCCCTTATTCTCCTTTTCCTGTTGCAGGCTTGCCTCCTGCCCTCTCATAGCTCGATCCCACCACATTTCTCCCTGGGCCATATCGAAGTATTCGGCTAATTGCAGGGCTTCTCGGGACAACTTTGAGCAATGGCATCTCACCCATCTCTGAGTGTCCTCGTCCAGATCTGCTATAAACTGTTCCAACAGTATCTGGTCACAAAACTCTTCCTTAGAGTTAACCTCTGGTTTAAGCCATTTCTTCATCAAATCCACCAGGCTCTGCCACAATACTTGGGGTACTTTCTCCTCCTTTGGTTTCTTCCTTCTAAATGCCTGCCGGTGTCTTTCCGGTGTTATGTTGAGTCTTTGTAATATCTCCCCCTTCACTTTATCGTAGTCCTGGGCGTCTAGCCACATCATGGCCCTATACGCCGCCTGGGCCTCACCAATCAACAGGACCCCTAACTGTCCAGCCCACTTGTTTTCTCTAGTCCAGAGGCTATGGCTGTCCTTTCAAAAATTTCCAAAAAGGCCTCTGGATCGTCCTCTGTGGTCATTTTGGGTATTCTAATGTCCCACGGGGCTCTCTGTGCCCAAACCTGTTGCTGGAGCAAGTGCTCCTGTATGGTCATCTGCCTTAAGGCTTGCTGATGCTGCTGCTGCAGCACCTGGGCCATCAAATTCATGGCCTGCTGTAGGGATTCTGTCCTTGTTAATCCTGTTTGGTGCTCCATTTGGATCCCTCTAAGGAAGCCGCTGCCGAATTCCCGGCCAATGCACCACTGTCGGGTATCGCTGTCCCCCACAGGCCGGACCGACCCCGCCTGCCGGTTGCCTAGTGTGTCGTCAACTCTAAGTGGGGTGCCACACGCGTAAGTTTTTCCTGCCATGTCTTTGATGGTAACGGAGTTGGTTCAGATGTCTGACGCGTGCAGTCCAATTATGAGTCTCACCGGCGTCTCGTGGGGTCCCGAACTTCTGAGGGCTCTGCCACCCCTACACCCTCGTCTGTTCCACCGGGTGCTGGCCAACTGGCTGGTCCGGCCACGTATCCTCACGTCCACTCAGATAATCCACGAACAAAAAATGAAAATCCAAACAAGCAC
Source organism: Crocodylus porosus (assembly GCF_001723895.1). Classification (NCBI taxonomy): domain Eukaryota; kingdom Metazoa; phylum Chordata; order Crocodylia; family Crocodylidae; genus Crocodylus; species Crocodylus porosus. The sequence continues at coordinate 10,605,201 of NW_017728906.1, forward strand.
TACGACCAAGAAGGTTCCCTTGATCTGTGCAGCTGCTCCGGTCGTCTGCAGCCACCTTCCAATCCAAACTTGCCCTCCGAGGGGCCGGGCCCCCTTACTGGCTCTCAGACAGCCCCCTTTGCAGTGCTTAACAAGATCCCCTTTCAACAGTTTTAGTCCACCAGTGAAGTGCACCCCTATTACAGGGCCTACAGTACCCAAAGTCAATAGTGCCCTTCCACTAGGGCTTTTACGGTACCCAAAGTCAATAGTGCCCTTCCACTAGGGCTTGTAGGGTACCCTTCTCTTGCCGGCTCCGCTGGCTCCCAGCTGGTAAAGTCCTAGCCCTTGCAGGGCCCAGCAGACTGGGTTCAAAACCCCCACTGGGGCTTTGTTCTCTGCCAGAGGCTCCTACCAGCACTCAGCATTGCTTTCAGCGTCCCTCGCAGCATGCGCCGGCCCGCTCCACCTCCTCCTCGTGCTCTTTCCGGTTCTGCATTGCTGCTACTTTCTAGTCCTGGCCTCTCCTTTGTACCGGTGAGGGAAGTACTGGCCCCTCCCTTCCCAACACACCTGAATAAGGGGACTTTCTGCTGGGCTCCTTGGGACTGTGGGCCTGGGGCCACTGGCCCTCCACTTAGCCCAGGAGCCTTGGAGTCTGCTGGCTCCTTCTCTCTCTCTCACAAATACTTGAAGTGATTTTAAGCTAAATAAGTAAAAACTTTTGAAAATTCTTAATTGAATGAGTTATTTAGCTTTAAATCATTCTGTGTTGTATGCTTTTGCCCTCCCATTAGCACAACTCTTTTAATATGTTAATTAAAAAGGAAAAAATCAATTTGGGAATATCAGATTACCTTTCATACATTTACTGTTAAATAAGTTATCATGTTTTTGAGTCTGCATGATTGTTGTGTATGAAGATATCCTACTACTATTCTCCGTATAATTCCCTATCCCATACTATGCATCTTAACAACTTGCTCGTGATAAAAATGACTCCATAGCTGACATGTGTGTTCACAGTGGCTTCTTGCAGTATTTGTTTAAAAAATGAAGCTGCTGTTGATTCAGCCAATAAATAGCACTTAATTCTTTAATAATATACAATATGTGTATGTTGGTATAATGTAAATATATGAAAAATACTTAGTGTGTACAAAGAGCTTATAGACTTTCCATCTTTGGAAGTCTTAAAAGCAGGATGGAAGAACAGTGGGATAAGATGGTTTAGAGAGTGATGATTTGGCCTTGAATAGGAAATTGGATTAAATGACCTCCTGAGATCCCTTGCTAGCCGTATTTTACTGTGATTTATAAAATACTTTTCTGGTAAAAATAGTTGATACATGTGAACTATCTGATGGAGCATGTGCTTCTGTCCGAGTCACCTACCCTTTACCATCTAATCAATTTTCCTGTGTGTTATTGTAATATCTGAAATGGGTGAGTAATTTCAAATGCCAAATTTTAAAAATCCCA
>NW_017728906.1:10607445-10610126 GCF_001723895.1 Crocodylus porosus
GCCCTGCCCAGCCCCAGAATCCCGCACCCTTGATCCCTGCCCCCTCCACCCCAGCATCCCCACAATAAAACAAAAAACAACAGAACCCCCCCAGCACTTACCAGCAGTTCAAGCTGCCATGCCATCTGGGTCACTGGGGCCCTGCTTGCACAGCCCCAGTATGACAGTCCCAGTGGCCCCAGTCTGCTGCCCCTGCTCTCCTGTGCTGTTTGTGGGGGCTCTGCCAGCCCCTGCTTCTATGGTGAGTAGAAGCTATTTTTTCTTTTTCTTTTTAAATGCCAGTCCCTGGGGTTGAAGGGGCAGCCATGGGGGCCTATGGGTACAAGTGGGGGTTGGGGCCAGGTGGGGAAGCCATCCAGGGGCCTGGGGGAGCAAGTGGAGGTGGGGCTTGTGGGCCCTGCAGGGGAGGTAGCCCCTGCAGGGGGCATTTGGCCCCTGCTGGGGAGGGGGGGAAGCAAAACATATAGGTATTTAGAATTAATGAAGATATGAAGATAGAGACACTGGTAGGCAGCAAAACTACTTTAACACTAGATACATCAAGAAAACATGCCAAACTGATCACTTTCTCTGTCTGTCTCTCTATAGATAGTGGTCTTTTATTTTAATCATGGAGGAACATGGATTTTGGAATATTTTACAGAGTGACTTTGGGATTTTTTTATCAGGGATTTTTCAGTTTTCCAATAGGAAACACCAGAATTCCTGCTAGCGAGGCCAGTGGCAGAACCCTGCTTGCTCAGAGCTGGCATCTTGGGCCCAGCTAAGGGTAGCTGACCTCCTGGCCAGTTGCATCTAGGAGGACATGCTTTGACAGTTCAAAGGAGGCCACTACACTGGGAACATTTTCCAGGCGATAGCTGTCCAGATGACCAGGCAGGGGCACACATGGCAGTAGTGCTGCACAAAGGACAACCCTGCAGCCACAGCCCGCTGGCACCTGGCCCAGAGGGGCAGATGCCTTTACTGGCTGTGCAGTCCCCATCCAGGTCTGGCAGGTGTGCAGCAGGTCACAGCCAGGCAGCAGCCACCACTGCCAGACTGCTGCAGTGGGTAGAGGGTGCAGAGAACTGTCAGGGCTGCTTCAGCAGTCCAGCTCGCATAAGGGGTCATGTCCCCAGGTACCAATTGGCTGGACCCCAGAAGTGCCTGAGAGCTAGTAGCCCTAAGCTACTTGGCAGAGCAGCTTTCTGTACTGCTGGGGACAGCACAGTTGCTGGCCCTGGGCTCTAGCTCCCCCCGGCTGCAGATCTGGGAAGAGCCAGGCAGGGTTATTTTTCCCCAAGTGGCACAATTTGCTCCACAACAAAGTACATATCCAAGCACATGCACTGAGGCAAAAAGCTCTGGCTCAAATTTGCACTGCTTCTATTTGAGCTGCTGCAACTGCATGTGCTTGCATGTGTGGATGCCCCCTAAGGCTGTGTCCACAAGAGCAGGGGTGTGTATTTCTAGCAGCACAAATAGTGGCACAAATTTGTGTTCAAGTGCATGCCGCTGCCCATGTGCTTTGCAGCCCGACACATTGTCCTGCTGCTCCATGTGCTACAGTACAGGGGCTGGCTAAGGTACAGGGTGCCTGAATGCGGCGCTTGCTGGCAGGCAGCCCCCATGCTGAGGCACCCTGTGCCCCAACCAGCTGGGGAGTGGCACATGGAGACAGGGAAACAGGTAGCCCAGGACCATGTGCTGCAGAGCATCCACATTGAGTTACTCTGTGCCCCAGCCAACCGCTCCCTGGCTGGCTGAGGTGCAATGTGCCTCAAGACTGGGAAGTGTCCCAGCCATAGGGTGGGGCTCAGTGTGCCTCAGCGCAGGGGCACCACATCTGGCTGGGGCTCAGTGTGCCTCAACGTGGGGCTCCACATGCCTCAGTGCAGGACCTCCACATGCTGTGGTATACAGAGACAGGAGATCAGACAGCCCATGGCTGCCTGCTCCCCCATCTTGAGGCACACTACCCTCAACCAACCAGGGTGTGGCTGTCTGGGGCACAGTGTGCCTCAGCACCAGGGCTTTGCAGCACATGGGGAGGGGTTGCAGGCAGCCTTGGGCTGCCTGCTTCCCAGTCTCCATGTTTGTCCCAGTGCAAGCTCATTCCAGGTGCTGATCCCTATAAATTCTTGACTGCAGAGTACTAATTGACTGAGTGGTGCACTTCAAGAGGTGGTAATCACCTGAAGATTGACTGACTTCGCTGAGTAGCCTTGGTTCCCCAACTAGCAGAGGGAGTTAACGGGTCCTCTGCTATAAATGGGCTGAACTTTGAGCGTAATTGATGAAGAGGGAGTTGTGGGTCTCTATGAGTGCCAAGAGACTTGATAATTGATTGATTGGCAAAATGGGAAAACAAACTGGTACTGGTAGATGACATAACAAGATTCGCCCCTGACATCTTGGGAGGAAAGGAACGAGGTTAGGGAAGGAGGAGCCCTGTAAAATCACCTCTCTAGGTTGAACATAGTCCACCATCCTCTGAATGAAGTTCACTCTCCCTTTTCTACATTTACATCAAGTCATGGCAGGAAAGATTGGAGGAGAGGGTGTGGATTGGATCCTTACATGAGGGAAGAGGAAACAATCCGGTGCCGATCTTCAAGAAAGGGAGGAGAGTGGATCCGGCTAACTACAGGCCGATTAGCCTGACTTCTATCCTGGGGAAGATCTTAGAAAAGTTTATT
>NW_017728906.1:10610555-10627201 GCF_001723895.1 Crocodylus porosus
GAAAAACCTGCAGCATCCTTATAGGCTCAGCAGTGCTACGCTGGCTAGCACTACGGAAGAAAGAGACTTGGGGGTCATCATAGACCACAAGACGAACATGAGCCTGCAAGGCGATGCTACGGCTAGTAAAGCAACCAAAACGTTGGCTTGCATCCATAGATGCTTCTCAAGCAAATCCCGGGATGTCATTCTCCCCTTGTACTCAACCTTGGTGAGGCTGCAGCTGGAGTACTGTGTCCAGTTTTGGGCTTCACAATTTGAAAAGGATGTGGAGATGCTTGAGGAGTCCAGAGAAGAGCCATGCGCATGATCAGAGATCAGGAAAACAGACCTGACGATGACAGGCTGAGAGCCATGGGGCTCTTTAGTTTGGAAAAGTGCAGGCTCAGGGGTGACCTGATGGCCACCTATAAATTTATTAGGAGTGACCACCGGTATCTGGGGGAATGTTTGTTCACCAGGGCGCTCCAAGGGATGACGAGGTTGAACGGTTATAAACTCCTGCAAGACCGTTTCAGGCTGGACATAAGGAAGAATTTCTTTACTGTCCGAGCCTTTGGGCAGGGGGCTGGACTCGATGATCTCCCGAGGTCCCTTCCAGCCCTAATGTCTATGAAATCTATGAAATCAAACAAAACTCACAACATGCAGTGTTGTACGATGGTTCTGTTCAATCGTATCCTCCCAAGATTCAGTGGCTAGAAGCTAAATGTAGACAGAATCAAGCTCAACATATAGCACAAATCAACAGTGATTTTTAGCAATGAGGTAATTAAGCATTGAAACAAATTAAGGATTAGAGCAAGTTCTTTTTTGGAAAGACTGGATATTATTCTGAAATATGTGCTTTAGTTCAAACATGAATTATTTCAGGATTTATAGCTTATATAATTCATGAGAACAGACTAGCACAACAGTCCTTTCTGGCCTTCTAGTGTACATTCTGTGAATTTGTACCCTACTTTGTATAAGGAATATTATAAAAATTTCATGCAAACAGGAATTTAAATGATTGTAAATGTCATCTGACACAGAAGAAATGGAGTTGCCACATTCAGACCTGAATGCAGGTATTGTCTTATTTGGAATACATTACATTTACTTTCAGATATTTGTTCATTACTGTTACCAGCACAATTTTTTACTAGGGCACAATGGGATTGGCATGGCAACTTGTCTGATATGGTAATAAGCAAGCTTTATTAGTAACTCCAAAACTGTACAGAAAAATAACAGCACAAGCAACCTGACAGGTGGAACAAGCTTCACAGAGATGGTCTTTGGTTAGCTCCAGTCCTCCGAGCCCTTGCCAGGTGTCTCATGTTCTTAGGCATTTTCTGACCCAGTTTCAATCAGGATCCACCCGTGGATCAGGAAACCACATCTGTTTTCCCAGTTTCACAGCCATCTCTCACATACATGCCTGTTTCCTTTTTTTAACGCTGGCTTTCCCTGTTCCTCTTTTGCTTACACCAACCAACATTTGAGTTTGTACTTTTTAAATCTGTTTTAATACAGATTTTAAACAGAAGGTGCATATAAATTGCAAACTATTGCATATAGTTGCCAACTCAGCACTTAATTTACAGCATCCATCTTGGGCCCAATCTTGCTCACAACCTTAGCAAGACTCACAAGGCATCACATATACCAGGGGCTAGAGGGCAACCTCTTGCATATTCTCAAGGCAAGTGAATTGCTTCTCCCCTTAGCTAGGGCCATTTACTTGCCTATTCAGCCTTGGTCCCACTTGTTACCTCAGGCATCCGGAGACTTACCTGGGCCAAGCTGCTCCCTTCCTGGGGCTTCAGTACACATCCCCTCTCTGGGACCCATACTCCACCCCTGTGCTTAGGCCTCAGGGTATTACATGCCCAGAGGCTCAGGTGCCTCTCAGTAGGCATACCTGGCCCCACTACTACTGGGGTCTTATACCCCCATGGGTTCAGGTGCCTCTCCCATGGGCATGCCTGGCCCCATGATCCTCTAGGGTCTTATACCCCCACGGGCTTTGGTGACTCTAGCATGGGCATGCCTGGCCCCAATACCCTCTGGTCATAATGACCCACCAGATAATGGGGGCTGGGGTTATTACCAAGGAGGTAACTGGCCTGGCATTTCTGGGGGACTGTCCCACCACGGACAGCCCCAGTAACCTACCCTTCCCCAGTAGGTTGCAGTTTTCAGTCTTACCCAGGACCAAGCAGGCCCACCTGCCCTGGTCTAGTTTCCTCATTAGGGTACCTCTATGATGTACTTGGGCTCCATCTCACTCTGACCCCATTCAGATATAACAACCTGCATGGTGGCTGACCCCTACCCTATTCGGCTGTGATGTCTTCCACCCCCTATCGAAGGGACCTTCAGCCCATATGGGCTCTGACCCTGCCCCCAGGCCAATCAGGTGCCAAAAAGCTCACCTGGGCCTTGGTCTGCCCCTCGCATTGGGCAAAACTGCCCTCTGGCCTTCTGGCCCTGGCCCTCTTGCATTGACCACTGCAAGGGAATCAGAAAGTCATCCTGGCAGCTGCTGTTCCCCCATACTCCAAATAGGTCCCCCCTGGGTCTCACCATAGAGCCCCTGGCTTCACCCTTGCCAGATTTACTTGGGGCTGGCCTACAAGCTGTTATCCCCCTTGTTAGGTTGAGTCTTGTTCACACCAGGCTGAAGCCTTCTTCCTAGGGCTCTGGGCCCTACTGGGCCCATTGGAACCTTCTGCCATCCCCATAGCTCTTCCCTTTACCTCCAAGCTGTTCCATGAGCAGCAGCCCAACCAAGTATTGTTGCTTTGGCTGCCAGCAGCAGACTGCTGACTCAGCCCTGATGCCTGTGCTAAAATGGAGGCAGTTCAGTTCTCTCCACCAGCACATGCCCTGGCCTGTGACCATGTGACCTTCTCATCAAGGCTGGCCCACGTCTTCCCTGATGGCTGCTCTCACCCTTAAAGTGGCAGGCACCAAAGGTGCTCTGCCACACACCTTCCCACTTAAAATGGCTACTGGGGGTGAATCTCCCTGCTGCTCAACATGCAGGCTCCTTTGTAGCTTGCAACAGCCCACAGCTCAAAACAGTAATTTTTCAGTGCAGCAAGAAAGCAAGCACTGGATAACAAAGACTAGAACTCTGATGGTCAGGGATTACCACAATGGGGTGCAAGGCCAAATTTAGTATGTGCATGGCAGTAGGTAACCAGCTGAACAGTGTATTCCCACCACCAATGCCGTACAGCTGCTTGAATATCATGCAACGCACATACAATAGTATGTTTAGACTTTTAAATTATAATTGAAGTTTGCTTAGCTGTTTTTTATACTTCTCACACCATGGCTGGATCTTGAATGACAGGTAAAAGATTGTCTGGCAGCATCCCTAGCTGCACATTTTTAAACCACTCTTATTGAACCCAGGAGGTTGACTGTTAGTGGCTTTGAGTATAGTTAAAATCACATCCGACAATTTCTACAACTTGGCAAATATATATTTGCTTAACAGACTATGGACAGACAGACATACTAGGATGTAAACATAAAACCAAAGAGACATTATTATAATTAAGCAAATAATGAGCAGGCCAAGATCATTATTTAGGATAAGGCTGCTGTGATCTTTAGGCCCTTCCATTCACATCTGAAAGACAAAATAATAAGAGCTCAGGTATGATGGTTATTTATTGCCAATGTCGTGTTGCCAGCTGCAACTATCATTTCGCTATTGACCGATTGCAACAGTGGGGTTTTAAAGTCTTGGGTATCATCATTTATTTGTCCCTGGGCAGGGATAGGAATAACACCAGATAACATAGTTAATATCTTTTTCTTAACAATATACAAACTAGGGTGCTCCCCTTGCTTCTCTATGGTGGAATAGAATAACCCTAACAGATTTTCTCTGGGAAACATGAACTGTAAGACATGTTGCAGCTTACACCTATGGTTCTCTCCAGTACCAAAAATAAAGTAATTGGAGAGTGCCACAAACTTCTGAGGGCTTAAAGCTTCGTGCAAAAAAACAAGAATGTCAAGTTGTCAATGGAACACAGGCAGATTCTGAAGTACAATCACCCAATCTACAGCCGTCTCTGTATTGAGGAGCCCTAAAGATTTTATAATGGCCTCAGCTGGAGTGAATGTCAGGGGCGTATTCTCAATCTGAGTCTTGATTTCTGTTATCTGCCTCTTCTGATGTAGCCTTTGGGTGGAGTGAGTGAAGATGGGTGCCATCAGAACATTAGATACAGGCACCTTAGGTGGGTCTTTGCCCAGAAAAACTAGGTATATCAGGGCTTCTTCCTTTTCTGGGGCTCCCAGAGTGTCATCAGAACATGCCTCATAGGAAGGAGAGTAGAGCTCAGGGTCATCCTCCATAAAACTGCTAACCTGAGGGTGGATGGCTGCAGCTGTTCCTCGGATCACCTTTAACTTAGCCTGCAAGCAGACAATTTCCTGTTGACACTCAGAATGATCTGACCAATTTTTCACGTGTTGTTTAGACTGTTCCAAGAGCATATGGACTCCTTCCTGAGCTTTCTCTGCTTTTCCAACCTTAACCTCCTCTTCAAACCACTGCAATACAGTGGGCATCTTGTTTTCAGAGGCAGAGGTGGCACTAGAGTTTTCCATGGTTATTAAACAGCCTGCCCAAGCCCAGTAGAACTTGTGTCACTTGGGCTTTCCTATCATCCCAATCAGGGAGCAAAAAAAGAGGGTAGCCAGGTTCTGGGTTGTGATCCTTACCACCTGACCTCTTGAGGTTACTTGGCTGGCGCTGGGGAGCTTGTCCCCTGCCTAGCTCCATGAGCATGGAAGCTGAGTGGGGAACAAGCTCCCCGCCTTGTTCCCCACCTGGCTCTACACTTGCAGAGCTGAGTGGGGAACAGGCTGCCCAGCCTCCACCCTACATTCAGGGTGGGGCTTGGAACTGTCATGGTCAGGGGCAGGTCCCAGCCCCATGCCCTATGCAGGTGATTGAGGCACAGGGCTTAGAAAGAGCTGCAGGGACGGAGTAGGTCCCAGCACCCTGCCCTGATCTGTCAGTGGGACAGCCTGGTGATGTCTGCTGCTAGTGGCGCTGCCAAGCACTGAACCCAGCACCACTTACAGGGGATGAAGCTGGACTCAGCACTCAACTGGTATGGCCTCATCCCGTGAAAGCAGCAACGGGTGTGCTGCTTCACTGCTGTGGCCCCGTCCTCTGTGAGGTGCGCTGGTGTGGCCCAGGCAGCACCACTTGCAGGAGATGGGGCCATGTCAGCTGAACTCTGAGTCCAGCTGACCCATGCCCACGCCCATTCCCATCCCCAGAGAGTGGTACGGGACTTGATGTTCAGCTGGTGTGGCCCCATCCCCTGTGAGCGACACTGCCTGGGCCACACCAGTGCCGCTCGCAGGGACTGATGATTCAGTGTATAATATGAAGTTGAATTTTAAAAGTTAAAAATTGGAGTCAACCCTCAATTTATACACTGTGAAATATGGTAGTCTAATGCACAGTAAAGCATCTCATGAAGATGCACCCTTGTTGTCCAGACTAAATATGCCCAGTTTCCTCAGCCTCTCCTCATAAGTCATGTGCCCCAGCCCCCTAACAATTTTCATTGCCCTCTGCTAGTCTCTTTCCAATTTGTCCACATCATTTTTGTAATGGGAGGCCCAAAACTAGACACATTACTCCAGTGCTGAATAGAAGGAAAGAATCACTTCCCTCAATATGCTGGCAACACTCCTGCTAATGCAGCCCAGTATGCCATTAGCCTTCTTGGCACTCTGTTGCCTGATATTCAGCTTAATGTCCACTGTAGTCACACATGCCTCCCTTCGCCCAGTCCCATTCTGCAGAGCTGCTGTTTAGCCAGTCAGTTCCCAGCCTGTACCTGTATGTAGGATTCTTCCATCCTAAGTGCAGGGCTCTTATTAAATCTCATGAGATTTCTTTTGGTCCAATTCTCTGATTTGTTGAGGTCTTTTTTAATCTTAGCCTCATACTCCAGCATATCTATTACTCCCCTGAAGCTTGGTGTTATCTGCAAACTTTCTGAGGGTGCAGTCCATCCCATCTTCCAGGTTGTTAACTGAACAAAACCAACCCCAGGACCAGGACATTCCACTTGAGAGCACCTGCCAACTAGACATCAAGCTATTGATTAGTACCCTCTGAGCCTGATGATCCAACCAGTTTTCTTTCCACCTTACAGTCCATTCATCCAACCCATACTTCTTTAGCTTGCTTCCAAGAATGTTGTGAGATACCATATCAAAAGCCTTGATGAAGTCAAGGTATATTGCATCCACTGGTCTGTTTGCATCCACAAAGCTACTCATCTCATTATAGAAGGCAGTCAGGTTGGTCAAGCATGACTAGGTCTTGGTGAATCCATGCTGACTGTTCCTAATCACCTTCCCCTCCTCCAAGTGCTTAGAAATGGATTCCTTGAGGACCTGCTTCATGAACTTTCCAGGGACTGAGGTGAGGTTGAGCAATCTGTAGTTCCCTGGATCCTCCTTCTTCCCTTTCTTAAAGATGTGCACTATATTTGCCCTTTTCCAATCATCTGGGACCGGTCCCAAACCCCATGATCTTTCAGAGATAATGGTCAGGGGCTCTGCAGTCACATCAGCCAACTCGCTCAGCACCCTTGGTGCATTGCATCCTCCCCATAGAGTTATACACATCCAGCTTTTCTATATAGCCTTTAACTTGTTCTTTTGCTAGAATAAAAGATTCTCATTTTACTGCTTTATAAATGTAACAGTTTATATGGTAAATGTGTAACCTAGTTGAATCTACTAAGTGGCTTATGAGGTAGCAAGTAACTATATTTTAAAATACAACTAATTACCTTTGAATAAAGATCCTTTGGACAAGAGGTGGAATTTAAAAATTGCCCAATAAAATAAACTGTGAAAATGTCATTGCTCGTTTTGCAGTTGTACAGAAGGTGTCAGTTTGAGTAATTGCCTGGGTATAGCATATGCAAGAAAAACAGCAGAACTCTATTAGATGGGCTGTTGACATAAATAGTAGATTATGGAATTTCAGGGTATGATAGATGGTAAATTTTTCTAATCCACCACAGTGCCATTTTTAAAAGTGACTTAGGCACATAAGTCTCAGTGAAAGTCAAGAGGACATAGACTCATAAGGACCAGATTTTCAGTTATTTAGGTACCTAAAGATGCAGATAGGTGATTAATGGTGATTTCAGAAACACCTGAGCAGGTTAGACACCTCCATTTTATTGACTACTCTGTATTTAGATGATGCTCTATTTTTCATACTTAACATTTTCAGGCTAGGAACTGACATGCAGCAACTTTCAAGTTATTACAATGATTTGGGCTCTCTTTCAATCAGTATTTTAACTTCAGAGCAGCTGGAGACCAAGACTTACTCAGGCACACTCATGGCTGATTTACTCACAAGCAACCTTATATCTGAAATAGCTAGCTTATCCTATTTCAAGAATGTTGCAAAATGTTTATGAAATGATATAGGCTTAGCTGTAACTTCAAGATCAACCACTCAAAGCCAGTTGCAGAGAAAACGAGAGCATAATAATGCTACTGCAGCTCAGAGGCTGAGTTATCTGTCAGAATAGTTTTGCCATACTATGAACTATGCTGTTTTGAAGGGAAGAGAACTATGTGATTCCCTTAGGCCATAAACAGTGATGGAAATTCCTCCTACTAGAAATCTTTCTGGGACAGGGAGCAAGCAGGCATTCAGCCTGCAACTGCATCTTCTCCTGTGCTCATAGCACCTTCACTAGACCAGGTTGATTCTGGGAAAGGCAGGGGAACTATGCCTGCTTTCCTCCTCCCAGTTCCCAGTGGCTGTGAAGCAGCTGGAAAAGACCCCCACACCTTTGTCAGACTGGGATGTGGGGAATGGGCAGGGAGTAGCCTCCTCCCCTCCACCAGGGGTCTCTAGAGCTAAGTCAAAAAGCCTGAGGCTGAAATTGATTCAATATTCACAGGTTAATCTAAGCCATGTAGACTGACCCAATAAGCAAATGAACAGACATGCACTTCTGATTCTGGAAATGTAGCCACATGCCTGCAGTGGCCCAGCCCAGAAGTTGGTGGGGGTAGGAAGGAGGAGCTGGAGTATACCACCCTGCTCAGCTGGAGCAGACAGCTTGGGCCAAGGCTAACCTACCCTCCCTGCAAGGGGGGGATTGTCAGAGAGGTGCAAAATATGCTGGGGGAGTATGAGTTAACTTGAATCTGGAGCAGATCTGGGATAGAAGTTGAATAAATCTATTTAACCTAAATCAGTTCAGTCTGATACTATGTCTCTCCAGTTTTATCTTAAGCCAGTTTCAGCCATTTTGAAATAGATTCATGTGCACTGAACTTCTCTTGTGTTACAGATTTGAACCAGTTTCTGATCACTTATACTGGTTTATGTGTGATTGGTGTCCCTAGCCTGGGACTGGAGTAGAAGGAGCAGCAGGGCAAAGTCCCTAGCTCATTCCCCAAACCAGGCAGTACCTAGTTTGGAGAAGAAGCAGGGAGCAGTGGCAGGAGGACCCCATTTTTAGGAAAATGTGGGGAATATTTCCCTGCTGCTCAATACTTCCTGGTCCCCAGGATGAGTCAAGTAACAGGCAACTGTATTAAATGTTCTTTCTTACGGAAGAAACTTTTTTTTACAGGAGAGATCTTCCTCAATGAAAGAGGACATTTTTTCTCCCTCAGGATGCATTTTTTGTGTGGGAGAAACCTGATGAACATTTGTACACTAGTGGTTTTTATCAGGAGAGAGGGGATTCTCCTGGTAGAAACAGAACACCTGATCTTAGAAAATAAGCCTGGCAAATCAATTTACTCAGGCTTTAAACAGAATTTAGGATTTGGTCTGTTGAAAAACAGAAGTAAAAATAAAGGCTTTTAAAACATTACTTGCATTCAGAAGAAACTAATGTACATATATATGCGTGTGTGTGTGTGTGTGTGTGTATACATACATACAATATTATCGTATTTACTCAAATATAAGATGGCCCTAATTATAAGACCACACCCCCAATAATTAGATTCTATGTATAAAAATTATAAATTTGATATAATTTTCCAGGTATAGAATCTAATTATTGGAGGTTTGTCTTGATTTTCCCTCCTCCTGCTGCTACAGCAAAGAAAATAAATCCTGTGGGTCAGGTAGCCCCTTTGCCTTCTGCCCCACCTCCAACTTTTTCCCCCTGCAGCCCCTCCCTCCTCCTTACTATTTGACCCTATTCTCCCTGAGTACATGGAAGTGAACAGCAAATTTGAGAAAAATTACCGTGAAATAAACATACTGTAGCAATTTGGATATAGTACGCTTAGACTTAATGCATCCAGAATTGACACATTTTACCTTTTTTTAAAATTGCTGCAAGTTTTAGCAGGTATACTCCATAAATAAATAAATGCACTTTCAAGTAGCACTTTAGCACCTAGTTGTATATAGTACGAACTATGAATGATATTAGTCCAAAGCCAAAGGGTCCCCAGCAGAATCAACAGCATTTCAAGCCACAGTGACCCCATAGCTCAGCACTGCTCAGTATTTGTGTTTACCCAGATACCTGACCCCCCCCCAACAAATCCATGTGCTAATTAGCCATGTACAACTCATAACTGGAACCTCTGTTCTCATCAGAAGTTCTGGGATCCTCCAAAAGTTTATAGATAAGTGAGGAATAGGGCAACCTGGTCCAGCTTCACCTCATGAAGGGCAGGACCACACTAATTATGTGCACCTGGCTGAGACATGGGGGCGACAGAGGGATTTGGGGTGAACTGTTTGGGGCATTGTTTCATGATGTTTGCCAGCTATTTAAGGCTGATGAAGAAAAAGGAATCATTGGAAATAAAAAGGAAAAGAACAGCTCATCTGTGGGAGTGAAGAGGAAGTCAAAATGTATGCAATGTCATTGGCTCACCATGACTTGAAAAAAAGAGTCGGTGCTGAGGGGGACTGCACTTAATCAGCCCTAGCATGTATCTTGTTCAGGTAGGCTGCCAGGTATATAGACCAGTAGCAGGGGCCACGCTCAGTGTTAGCAAAAGAACCTGCCTAGTTCTGGGTGAACTTGGGGACCTGTCGGCCCTGGGGGACTCCATCCCCCATGGTAGGATAAGGATCTTCAGGTTGGAGTTTGACCCAGGGCTGACAGGACAAATGGCATGGGAAAAGATGGAAGCCAAAACCAATCGGAGACTGGGACTATGACAATCATGCTTCTTGTCAGTGAAGGGGAGCACATGGCGCTTATGAAGGTGATTCTACTGCCGATGCTTCTATATACCACCTTACTCTTCCTTCCCTCAGAACAATTAATCTACAAAATCCAAAGAGCCATGTGTATTTTCTTTTGGAATGCCACATGGGAAAAAGTGGCGAGGACCAAGCTATAAAAAGCAAAATCGCCTGGAGGCAGAGGAATGCCAGAAATCCTACTGTTCCTCTGGGCCAAGTACATGAGCCAGGTTTGCAAACTGGCAACAGGGGCAGAATTCAAAACAGCTCACTTAGTCAAGTATTTTGTCAAATATTCTTTTGCTGCGACAGTGGCAGATGTACACAATGATGAACAGGAGCCCATGGGCTGTCAAGTCAGCCACGGTTCTACAAGGTTCTGAAATGGTTCTGGGACAAATACAAATGGTACAATGTGGCTTCAGTAACCCTGGTGAGCCACCACAAGATATGGGGGTGGTAAAGGCAAGAGACATATCACCTGTGGACTTATGACCTGGTGACAGCTTCCAGGTGATGTGGGAGCAAATATTTCATAAGGACCTGCAGAAGGAGCACAGAGATTTAAACTGGCAGGCAACCCACTAGGCACTCCCTATGTGGGCAGGGAAAAACAGCGCAGGGCAGAGAGGTCCAACCAACTGCCTGAGACAATCCTGCTGGTGGCAGATGGAAACAATCAACCACCTCTTTCTGGACTGCCCATATGCCAGAGAGGTGTGGAAGAAAGTATGTGCACTCCTCCTGGTGGAAGAGTTTCAAAACCCTGGCCAGGTTTCAAAACCCTGACCAAAGAAGCGGTCCTCCAAGGGCACCAACAGCCAGCTTCAAACAGTTCATCTCTTGCTTCAGGTGTGCCTTGTTAAAGGCTAGGAACTAACCCATAAACAGGCACTTAGACCCCACAATTGAGAACTGTATTAAAATGAAACTGAGTGAAATATACTGGTACTACAGGAAAACAGATGAGGACAATGGGAAAGAGATGGTGGACCCTATATGGAAGAGAGAGGACTGGCATAGGCGTTCTAGAGGAAAGCTCTCCAAAGAGAACATTGAGGATGACAACAGTAAGGATGGTAGTGACATATGATGAGTGAAAGTACTGAACAAACAGAAAGAGGACTTGGGAGGTTGGAGGCGGAAGGAACTGAGGGAGTCTGTTATGAAACTGTGATGTTTTCAAGGGAATTGTGATGGGCATGTGGGTGTGTTGGTGCACGGTACAAATTTTGTAACAGGACTAAAATAGTTTAACTGTTGAAGTGTGTTTTTGGTCTATCAAGTGAACCACAGCACTCCCACAACAGGTTGTTAGAAGTACAGTTTATTTATATAAGCAAATTGCCCATCATTCACCCAGCACCCCACAGTGCTGCCGCTCTGCCTCCAGCCCCGTGAGTCTCCCCACCTCCATGCCCCCACACCTGCCACATCCCCACCACTGCCCATGTCTGGACCTGTGTGCCTCCCCCCCCCGCCGTGTCTAGCCCCGTGCACCACCCCCTCCATGCCCTACCGCTGCACCCACACTGCCACTGGCTCACAAAAACAGGGGGGAAGGGGAGCTTGTATGCAGCTGTGGCCACTGACACCCAGAGGCAGGCAACATCCTCTGCGCTTTCCCTCCCCTCCCCACTCCCTGCTGCCTCCCCCTCTCTGCCAGCTTTTGTTGGAGCTGGGTGGCAGCAGCGGCAGCAGAGTGGGGAACGCAGCAGCAAGGGGAACACCACTATCAGAAAGTCCTCCTTCCCCTTCCTGCTCCCCTCCCTCCCCTCTTCCCTGCCACCTCTCCCTCCCTGCCAGCTGTTGTTGGGGTGGGAAGCAGTGCAGCAGTTCCCTTGCCCCTTCGCCCCCTCTGTCCGTAATGCTCTGGGCCTTCACAGCCAATTGACCCTCTCGGTGGCACATGCATAGTGGATAGACAGACAAATAGAATAAGGCTTTTATTATATTATTATTATTATTATGTTTATGTATAGAGAAATAAATAGTTTTGTGGTAATACCCTTTCATTAACTATAGCATCATAATAAATGTGAGTAAATAAGTAAGTGCAAGACAATGAAATGACAATAAATCCAAGGCTAATGCTGAAGAGTAAAAGAGTATTAAATTATCCTGTGTTGAAAATTCTATATTAAATACTCTTAATATTTTAGCAACTTCCCAGTCTTAAGTCTGTGTTTTAAACTGAGCTAGCCCAGCGTGTGACTTAACTTAAGGCAGTAAGTCAAACTTATTGAAAATCAATGGAAAAACTTCCATTGACTTCAGCAAGATCAACCTCAGAACTTTTTCAGGATAAAGCCTGGTTACCTAGAGATTCAATGGACCAATCTAGCATGGAGCCCGAGCCAGTTTTTGAGGAGGGAAACTGGAGGAGTCCATAAGGCAAAAACATTTAAACAACTCATTTGATGTGAAGGTAAGAGAAGGAAAAGGCTTATGCCTTAGCACATGGACCCCTCAAGTCCAACTTAGACTACTACACTAAGAGCTCTCAGCCATACTCATTTTTTGGATATAACTCCTGGACCTATGGCAGATAGGAGGGTATAAAGTTATCACACCAAACACTATAACAGCTGAAGCATTCCCTTTATCATGGAAGAATCCCTGGAAACTGCATCTCTTTTTCAGCTGAGCTATTTGACTGGCGCATAATAGCCAGTTCAAAACCAAAGATCTGATGCATATATTCTCAATGCATATATGTGCATGTATTTTCATACACTTCTTATTAATGTACAATTAGAGCTTCGTTTATTAACTATTTTAAACATTTTCAGTCTAACAGCTATAGTGTATACATTGTGGAGAAAATAAACACTTCAAGGTGTTATTGGGTTTGTGTAACTGGGAATGTTAAGGGCACAAAATGTTCTGGGCATTTACGTTTATTATTCTGACAGTCAGTTTATTGAATGAGGTTCCATATAGTATATACAATAAATGAGAAATTGTCCATGAACATTCTTTTTCTCACCAATGTTGCTGACTTGTTAAAATACAGTTATTTGAACCTAGCTGTTGCATAGAAGTTCTTCTCCACTGGAAAGTGGGGACAAACTTGAATCTATAAAAGACGGATTTGACCCTTCAAACCACAAAAATATTTTGGTTATTCTTGGCCTAATGATTGCACTGGTTTCTTTTACCTAAAAAAAAAAATGTGTCTTTGACTTGGATCTCACCTATTTTACTGTGCAGTTGAAATTAAGTTCTGTATTCTGGCATTGTTTTTAATATTTAGCAAATAAATGGGCCTAGTAAATTGCAGTTTGTGTTGCATCAAACCAAAAATTGTTTCTAACACCATGGGGATGTAGTTGATATTCTTCCAGAAGTTTATATTCTGCTGGGAGATGCCAGAAGAACTGAGCAGAAGCCTGGACAAAGGCACCTCCGCTGCACTTGATTGTGTTTTGGGTTTTGCTTGGTATTGCTGTTTAGCCTGGGAGGCATGGGAGTGGCTGAAGGGAAGGAAAAGAGGCCATTGAAGATGCCCCACAGAGTAGCTTAGATTGTCTCTTGGGCTCTTAACAGCCCAGAGCCCTAGAGACAGTTGAGTACCCAGGTCCACCATTTCAATAACAATGTGGTTTGTATGAATCTTGATAGCTCTTCCGTGAGGGTGCTGTAGTTGGATATGATGGGTCTGTCAGGGTTACCTTGTTTGTAAATCCTTGGGGCTATATAAAATCTTCCTGGGGTAAGAGAGCAGGTGATTAGTGTGAGTAGTTTCTGAAAACTTGTATGGAAAGCTTTGATGTTTTCCATTTCAAGAGTAAACACTGGCATGGGTCTCTCCCCAAATACTATATATTAGCTGGTGTCAGAGAGTTGTCTAACTGGTGTAGTCTTGGTAGCTGAGGCTGACTTTAGCTCCTCTTTTGTCTGCTGCTTTGGTTAAAAGCATTTTGTTCTTGAATCTTAAGAGACTGTCTTTTTTCTTTCTCAAGGAGAGAATTTGCAATGATCCTGGCTTTGTTTAAGAATTTTACTGGTTTTCTTTTTGAAACATCTGTTGCAGTAGTCAATTATGTGATTCCATCCAATGGGAGGTATCCAGTCAGACACTTCTTTGTTATTAATTTTGTCTGTTCTGACAGGAAATTGGTCAGAAGTCGGTCTGTTCTGGTTTTTGAAGAATTTTTTTAGGCCAAGTCTGAGGAAGAATTCTTCTAATTCTCCATCTATTCAACAGTGGTAAAATATTTTAGCATCAGGGGGTATTTTAATAGAGGTCTTATAATCACAAATAACTCATTAATTATCTTTATTACATTGGACATGCAGAATGCAGTTAAAAAAACCCAAATGATCTTTTACATAATTACTGTGAGAAACAAAATGCTTACGTTTCTTAAGGAAAAGATTTTGATCTGGGTAATCATAATATGAAATTGAAGCCATAATACTAAAAGAGGAAGATAAATAGGAATGAAACTCATGCTTACTTCCAGTAACTCATCCTTATCATCATTTTACACACCTCATTATGAACCACAGAGATAAAAAAAAAAACCCTCATACTATAATTTCTAGTGTTCTAAAATAGTCTTTATCACCAGGTCATGCTCTGACTGCTGTACAAGGATGAATGAAATATAGGAAGCTAGCAGTTTTGGCTTCTTTTCCATATACATAGTAATGAATTATAAATTTTCATAATATAAATATGTTGCTAAATTCTGAACACCTGAAGAAAAATAAGTGCAAATCTGATGCCAAATTTTCCAGCCACACAATAAATGGAATCCTACTTTGTATTCAGTATCAGAGACCACATAATCTAAGCAGCTGTGCAACTAAGATGAGTGGAAGCAGGGATATGAGTTGTGTGTAGCAGATGGTTTATGCTAGTGCATATGATGCAGAGAGATACAACCACTCACTAATACCACTTGCACAAAATACAGTGCAGTGTGTACTAGTATTATTAACAACAGAATTGGATGCTATTAAGTAAGCCATGTTGGCAAGGGCAAAACATCTGTGGCACCTACAGTAGCATATGAGAAATGAACATATGCAGATATTGAGATTCACCAGCATGGCCTGTGGAAATTTCTGAGTTCCATTTATTTGCATGTTTGGACATATGTTGTCCCCATCTTATCTGAGAATCTGTAAACAGCAAAAAGAGCAGTGGCTGAAGTGGGGAGATGACAACCTGTCAGCCTGCTCTGTAGGCTGGTTAGCAGCAAGCATTGGTACTGCTATACAGAGCCTAGGTAATTATAGGTACCATGCTGCATGTCCTTGTATGGTTGGGGAGTATAATCCAGTTAGCACGCAAATAAGACTGGTACAGCTTTTCACTGTAGAGGTGCATAGATTTTAACAGAGCCCTGTGAGAGCAGTCACAAATCCTTTTACAACAGGCTGATACTCAAACTAACATTTCTGATCCAGAACCTTTGTAGGTTCATGTAGCATCTAACATGAACATCTAAAATGCAATCAAAGTCCAAATCTTTGGAGTAATGCTTATTCTCTATGTAAGACCTGCCCTTTATCCTGAACCAAGAGAATCTGATTCAGAATTTGCAATCCTGTACTCAACATTTGCAATTATTCCACATCTTGTTAGGAAAACATTATTGCAATACTTTAGCACTGTCTCAGACCAGCAAATCTCTGTCCTGAATTAAGCTTTTCCTCTTAGATATCTTTTAGAAGCACTCAAGATATTATGTGAGACATGGTAGCTTGGACCCTCATTCTGGATCTCTGGAGGCGCCCTCCTAGAATTAGTAATATCTAAGGTATGGCAGTAAAGGACAGCCTGGTACCCAGAGTGAGACCAGAGTGGAAGGGGTGAGATTAGAGGCATCACAAGAGCTAGGGACACAAATTAAATATAAATCAGTATAAGTGATTGGAAACTGGTTCAAATCTGTAACACAAGAGAAGTTCAGTGCACATAAGCTGCTTTCAAAATGGCTGAAACCAGTTTAAGATAAACCTGAATAGATGTAATATTAGACTTCACTGATTTAGGTTAAATCAGTTTATTGGACTTCTGTCCCAGATCCCATCAAGATTCAAGTTAACTCACAGTGCCCCAGCACCCTATGATGCTTTGTGCCTTCCCCTCAGATTTCCCTCCCCTCCCCACCATCCCAGTTTGGGTGGGCTAGCCTTGGCCAAAGCTGTCTGCTCTAGCCCAGCAGGGAGACATGCTCTAGTGTTTCCCCAGCTTCTGGCCTGGGCAACTGCAGGCATGTGGCTACATTTCTGGAATTAAAGTTCACTTGCTTATCTGTTCAAACTGAGCAGCTTAAACTAACCTATGAAGGTTGAATTGATTCAGCCTTGGGCTTTTTAACTGCTTGTACCTAGCCAAGAAGGCGCCTTTCCTATTTGGGCAGGAATGAACAAACAGAATGTTTGA
>NW_017728906.1:10627212-10663523 GCF_001723895.1 Crocodylus porosus
CATATATATGCGTGTGTGTGTGTGTGTGTGTATACATACATACAATATTATCGTATTTACTCAAATATAAGATGGCCCTAATTATAAGACCACACCCCCAATAATTAGATTCTATGTATAAAAATTATAAATTTGATATAATTTTCCAGGTATAGAATCTAATTATTGGAGGTTTGTCTTGATTTTCCCTCCTCCTGCTGCTACAGCAAAGAAAATAAATCCTGTGGGTCAGGTAGCCCCTTTGCCTTCTGCCCCACCTCCAACTTTTTCCCCCTGCAGCCCCTCCCTCCTCCTTACTATTTGACCCTATTCTCCCTGAGTACATGGAAGTGAACAGCAAATTTGAGAAAAATTACCGTGAAATAAACATACTGTAGCAATTTGGATATAGTACGCTTAGACTTAATGCATCCAGAATTGACACATTTTACCTTTTTTTAAAATTGCTGCAAGTTTTAGCAGGTATACTCCATAAATAAATAAATGCACTTTCAAGTAGCACTTTAGCACCTAGTTGTATATAGTACGAACTATGAATGATATTAGTCCAAAGCCAAAGGGTCCCCAGCAGAATCAACAGCATTTCAAGCCACAGTGACCCCATAGCTCAGCACTGCTCAGTATTTGTGTTTACCCAGATACCTGACCCCCCCCCAACAAATCCATGTGCTAATTAGCCATGTACAACTCATAACTGGAACCTCTGTTCTCATCAGAAGTTCTGGGATCCTCCAAAAGTTTATAGATAAGTGAGGAATAGGGCAACCTGGTCCAGCTTCACCTCATGAAGGGCAGGACCACACTAATTATGTGCACCTGGCTGAGACATGGGGGCGACAGAGGGATTTGGGGTGAACTGTTTGGGGCATTGTTTCATGATGTTTGCCAGCTATTTAAGGCTGATGAAGAAAAAGGAATCATTGGAAATAAAAAGGAAAAGAACAGCTCATCTGTGGGAGTGAAGAGGAAGTCAAAATGTATGCAATGTCATTGGCTCACCATGACTTGAAAAAAAGAGTCGGTGCTGAGGGGGACTGCACTTAATCAGCCCTAGCATGTATCTTGTTCAGGTAGGCTGCCAGGTATATAGACCAGTAGCAGGGGCCACGCTCAGTGTTAGCAAAAGAACCTGCCTAGTTCTGGGTGAACTTGGGGACCTGTCGGCCCTGGGGGACTCCATCCCCCATGGTAGGATAAGGATCTTCAGGTTGGAGTTTGACCCAGGGCTGACAGGACAAATGGCATGGGAAAAGATGGAAGCCAAAACCAATCGGAGACTGGGACTATGACAATCATGCTTCTTGTCAGTGAAGGGGAGCACATGGCGCTTATGAAGGTGATTCTACTGCCGATGCTTCTATATACCACCTTACTCTTCCTTCCCTCAGAACAATTAATCTACAAAATCCAAAGAGCCATGTGTATTTTCTTTTGGAATGCCACATGGGAAAAAGTGGCGAGGACCAAGCTATAAAAAGCAAAATCGCCTGGAGGCAGAGGAATGCCAGAAATCCTACTGTTCCTCTGGGCCAAGTACATGAGCCAGGTTTGCAAACTGGCAACAGGGGCAGAATTCAAAACAGCTCACTTAGTCAAGTATTTTGTCAAATATTCTTTTGCTGCGACAGTGGCAGATGTACACAATGATGAACAGGAGCCCATGGGCTGTCAAGTCAGCCACGGTTCTACAAGGTTCTGAAATGGTTCTGGGACAAATACAAATGGTACAATGTGGCTTCAGTAACCCTGGTGAGCCACCACAAGATATGGGGGTGGTAAAGGCAAGAGACATATCACCTGTGGACTTATGACCTGGTGACAGCTTCCAGGTGATGTGGGAGCAAATATTTCATAAGGACCTGCAGAAGGAGCACAGAGATTTAAACTGGCAGGCAACCCACTAGGCACTCCCTATGTGGGCAGGGAAAAACAGCGCAGGGCAGAGAGGTCCAACCAACTGCCTGAGACAATCCTGCTGGTGGCAGATGGAAACAATCAACCACCTCTTTCTGGACTGCCCATATGCCAGAGAGGTGTGGAAGAAAGTATGTGCACTCCTCCTGGTGGAAGAGTTTCAAAACCCTGGCCAGGTTTCAAAACCCTGACCAAAGAAGCGGTCCTCCAAGGGCACCAACAGCCAGCTTCAAACAGTTCATCTCTTGCTTCAGGTGTGCCTTGTTAAAGGCTAGGAACTAACCCATAAACAGGCACTTAGACCCCACAATTGAGAACTGTATTAAAATGAAACTGAGTGAAATATACTGGTACTACAGGAAAACAGATGAGGACAATGGGAAAGAGATGGTGGACCCTATATGGAAGAGAGAGGACTGGCATAGGCGTTCTAGAGGAAAGCTCTCCAAAGAGAACATTGAGGATGACAACAGTAAGGATGGTAGTGACATATGATGAGTGAAAGTACTGAACAAACAGAAAGAGGACTTGGGAGGTTGGAGGCGGAAGGAACTGAGGGAGTCTGTTATGAAACTGTGATGTTTTCAAGGGAATTGTGATGGGCATGTGGGTGTGTTGGTGCACGGTACAAATTTTGTAACAGGACTAAAATAGTTTAACTGTTGAAGTGTGTTTTTGGTCTATCAAGTGAACCACAGCACTCCCACAACAGGTTGTTAGAAGTACAGTTTATTTATATAAGCAAATTGCCCATCATTCACCCAGCACCCCACAGTGCTGCCGCTCTGCCTCCAGCCCCGTGAGTCTCCCCACCTCCATGCCCCCACACCTGCCACATCCCCACCACTGCCCATGTCTGGACCTGTGTGCCTCCCCCCCCCGCCGTGTCTAGCCCCGTGCACCACCCCCTCCATGCCCTACCGCTGCACCCACACTGCCACTGGCTCACAAAAACAGGGGGGAAGGGGAGCTTGTATGCAGCTGTGGCCACTGACACCCAGAGGCAGGCAACATCCTCTGCGCTTTCCCTCCCCTCCCCACTCCCTGCTGCCTCCCCCTCTCTGCCAGCTTTTGTTGGAGCTGGGTGGCAGCAGCGGCAGCAGAGTGGGGAACGCAGCAGCAAGGGGAACACCACTATCAGAAAGTCCTCCTTCCCCTTCCTGCTCCCCTCCCTCCCCTCTTCCCTGCCACCTCTCCCTCCCTGCCAGCTGTTGTTGGGGTGGGAAGCAGTGCAGCAGTTCCCTTGCCCCTTCGCCCCCTCTGTCCGTAATGCTCTGGGCCTTCACAGCCAATTGACCCTCTCGGTGGCACATGCATAGTGGATAGACAGACAAATAGAATAAGGCTTTTATTATATTATTATTATTATTATGTTTATGTATAGAGAAATAAATAGTTTTGTGGTAATACCCTTTCATTAACTATAGCATCATAATAAATGTGAGTAAATAAGTAAGTGCAAGACAATGAAATGACAATAAATCCAAGGCTAATGCTGAAGAGTAAAAGAGTATTAAATTATCCTGTGTTGAAAATTCTATATTAAATACTCTTAATATTTTAGCAACTTCCCAGTCTTAAGTCTGTGTTTTAAACTGAGCTAGCCCAGCGTGTGACTTAACTTAAGGCAGTAAGTCAAACTTATTGAAAATCAATGGAAAAACTTCCATTGACTTCAGCAAGATCAACCTCAGAACTTTTTCAGGATAAAGCCTGGTTACCTAGAGACTCAATGGACCAATCTAGCATGGAGCCCGAGCCAGTTTTTGAGGAGGGAAACTGGAGGAGTCCATAAGGCAAAAACATTTAAACAACTCATTTGATGTGAAGGTAAGAGAAGGAAAAGGCTTATGCCTTAGCACATGGACCCCTCAAGTCCAACTTAGACTACTACACTAAGAGCTCTCAGCCATACTCATTTTTTGGATATAACTCCTGGACCTATGGCAGATAGGAGGGTATAAAGTTATCACACCAAACACTATAACAGCTGAAGCATTCCCTTTATCATGGAAGAATCCCTGGAAACTGCATCTCTTTTTCAGCTGAGCTATTTGACTGGCGCATAATAGCCAGTTCAAAACCAAAGATCTGATGCATATATTCTCAATGCATATATGTGCATGTATTTTCATACACTTCTTATTAATGTACAATTAGAGCTTCGTTTATTAACTATTTTAAACATTTTCAGTCTAACAGCTATAGTGTATACATTGTGGAGAAAATAAACACTTCAAGGTGTTATTGGGTTTGTGTAACTGGGAATGTTAAGGGCACAAAATGTTCTGGGCATTTACGTTTATTATTCTGACAGTCAGTTTATTGAATGAGGTTCCATATAGTATATACAATAAATGAGAAATTGTCCATGAACATTCTTTTTCTCACCAATGTTGCTGACTTGTTAAAATACAGTTATTTGAACCTAGCTGTTGCATAGAAGTTCTTCTCCACTGGAAAGTGGGGACAAACTTGAATCTATAAAAGACGGATTTGACCCTTCAAACCACAAAAATATTTTGGTTATTCTTGGCCTAATGATTGCACTGGTTTCTTTTACCTAAAAAAAAAAATGTGTCTTTGACTTGGATCTCACCTATTTTACTGTGCAGTTGAAATTAAGTTCTGTATTCTGGCATTGTTTTTAATATTTAGCAAATAAATGGGCCTAGTAAATTGCAGTTTGTGTTGCATCAAACCAAAAATTGTTTCTAACACCATGGGGATGTAGTTGATATTCTTCCAGAAGTTTATATTCTGCTGGGAGATGCCAGAAGAACTGAGCAGAAGCCTGGACAAAGGCACCTCCGCTGCACTTGATTGTGTTTTGGGTTTTGCTTGGTATTGCTGTTTAGCCTGGGAGGCATGGGAGTGGCTGAAGGGAAGGAAAAGAGGCCATTGAAGATGCCCCACAGAGTAGCTTAGATTGTCTCTTGGGCTCTTAACAGCCCAGAGCCCTAGAGACAGTTGAGTACCCAGGTCCACCATTTCAATAACAATGTGGTTTGTATGAATCTTGATAGCTCTTCCGTGAGGGTGCTGTAGTTGGATATGATGGGTCTGTCAGGGTTACCTTGTTTGTAAATCCTTGGGGCTATATAAAATCTTCCTGGGGTAAGAGAGCAGGTGATTAGTGTGAGTAGTTTCTGAAAACTTGTATGGAAAGCTTTGATGTTTTCCATTTCAAGAGTAAACACTGGCATGGGTCTCTCCCCAAATACTATATATTAGCTGGTGTCAGAGAGTTGTCTAACTGGTGTAGTCTTGGTAGCTGAGGCTGACTTTAGCTCCTCTTTTGTCTGCTGCTTTGGTTAAAAGCATTTTGTTCTTGAATCTTAAGAGACTGTCTTTTTTCTTTCTCAAGGAGAGAATTTGCAATGATCCTGGCTTTGTTTAAGAATTTTACTGGTTTTCTTTTTGAAACATCTGTTGCAGTAGTCAATTATGTGATTCCATCCAATGGGAGGTATCCAGTCAGACACTTCTTTGTTATTAATTTTGTCTGTTCTGACAGGAAATTGGTCAGAAGTCGGTCTGTTCTGGTTTTTGAAGAATTTTTTTAGGCCAAGTCTGAGGAAGAATTCTTCTAATTCTCCATCTATTCAACAGTGGTAAAATATTTTAGCATCAGGGGGTATTTTAATAGAGGTCTTATAATCACAAATAACTCATTAATTATCTTTATTACATTGGACATGCAGAATGCAGTTAAAAAAACCCAAATGATCTTTTACATAATTACTGTGAGAAACAAAATGCTTACGTTTCTTAAGGAAAAGATTTTGATCTGGGTAATCATAATATGAAATTGAAGCCATAATACTAAAAGAGGAAGATAAATAGGAATGAAACTCATGCTTACTTCCAGTAACTCATCCTTATCATCATTTTACACACCTCATTATGAACCACAGAGATAAAAAAAAAAACCCTCATACTATAATTTCTAGTGTTCTAAAATAGTCTTTATCACCAGGTCATGCTCTGACTGCTGTACAAGGATGAATGAAATATAGGAAGCTAGCAGTTTTGGCTTCTTTTCCATATACATAGTAATGAATTATAAATTTTCATAATATAAATATGTTGCTAAATTCTGAACACCTGAAGAAAAATAAGTGCAAATCTGATGCCAAATTTTCCAGCCACACAATAAATGGAATCCTACTTTGTATTCAGTATCAGAGACCACATAATCTAAGCAGCTGTGCAACTAAGATGAGTGGAAGCAGGGATATGAGTTGTGTGTAGCAGATGGTTTATGCTAGTGCATATGATGCAGAGAGATACAACCACTCACTAATACCACTTGCACAAAATACAGTGCAGTGTGTACTAGTATTATTAACAACAGAATTGGATGCTATTAAGTAAGCCATGTTGGCAAGGGCAAAACATCTGTGGCACCTACAGTAGCATATGAGAAATGAACATATGCAGATATTGAGATTCACCAGCATGGCCTGTGGAAATTTCTGAGTTCCATTTATTTGCATGTTTGGACATATGTTGTCCCCATCTTATCTGAGAATCTGTAAACAGCAAAAAGAGCAGTGGCTGAAGTGGGGAGATGACAACCTGTCAGCCTGCTCTGTAGGCTGGTTAGCAGCAAGCATTGGTACTGCTATACAGAGCCTAGGTAATTATAGGTACCATGCTGCATGTCCTTGTATGGTTGGGGAGTATAATCCAGTTAGCACGCAAATAAGACTGGTACAGCTTTTCACTGTAGAGGTGCATAGATTTTAACAGAGCCCTGTGAGAGCAGTCACAAATCCTTTTACAACAGGCTGATACTCAAACTAACATTTCTGATCCAGAACCTTTGTAGGTTCATGTAGCATCTAACATGAACATCTAAAATGCAATCAAAGTCCAAATCTTTGGAGTAATGCTTATTCTCTATGTAAGACCTGCCCTTTATCCTGAACCAAGAGAATCTGATTCAGAATTTGCAATCCTGTACTCAACATTTGCAATTATTCCACATCTTGTTAGGAAAACATTATTGCAATACTTTAGCACTGTCTCAGACCAGCAAATCTCTGTCCTGAATTAAGCTTTTCCTCTTAGATATCTTTTAGAAGCACTCAAGATATTATGTGAGACATGGTAGCTTGGACCCTCATTCTGGATCTCTGGAGGCGCCCTCCTAGAATTAGTAATATCTAAGGTATGGCAGTAAAGGACAGCCTGGTACCCAGAGTGAGACCAGAGTGGAAGGGGTGAGATTAGAGGCATCACAAGAGCTAGGGACACAAATTAAATATAAATCAGTATAAGTGATTGGAAACTGGTTCAAATCTGTAACACAAGAGAAGTTCAGTGCACATAAGCTGCTTTCAAAATGGCTGAAACCAGTTTAAGATAAACCTGAATAGATGTAATATTAGACTTCACTGATTTAGGTTAAATCAGTTTATTGGACTTCTGTCCCAGATCCCATCAAGATTCAAGTTAACTCACAGTGCCCCAGCACCCTATGATGCTTTGTGCCTTCCCCTCAGATTTCCCTCCCCTCCCCACCATCCCAGTTTGGGTGGGCTAGCCTTGGCCAAAGCTGTCTGCTCTAGCCCAGCAGGGAGACATGCTCTAGTGTTTCCCCAGCTTCTGGCCTGGGCAACTGCAGGCATGTGGCTACATTTCTGGAATTAAAGTTCACTTGCTTATCTGTTCAAACTGAGCAGCTTAAACTAACCTATGAAGGTTGAATTGATTCAGCCTTGGGCTTTTTAACTGCTTGTACCTAGCCAAGAAGGCGCCTTTCCTATTTGGGCAGGAATGAACAAACAGAATGTTTGACGAGATGAGATGAGATGTTGTTTAGGAAGGGATTGTTTTATCTTGAAGTTCTAGTTCCCTTTTAAGTTGTTTTGGTCCTCTTGTCTCCCTCCAATTTTTAATTTATTCTGTTTTCTTATTGTAAACTCCTCTGAGCCTTTGCTGGGAAGCGTGGCATACAAATTAAATGAGCAAAAAAATAAATAAATAAATACCATTAAACAAATGTTTATTTTTTAACTGGAATGCAAAAGGCACCCTAATCAAATTCACTTGGTATACAAATTAGCCTCCAATTGCTTAGATTCGGTTAGATACTAAGACATGTCCATGTGTTGATTTTTGAAAGTCAAATGTCAGTCGAGTCCTTTGGTGGTTCAGGCAGCCTATGTAATCACCCAGTGTCAGCCACTTGCTCAGCCTTGGGATAGAAACAGAGATCACTTTGTGCTGCTTTATGGCAGAACAAAGTGAAAGCAAGCAGACATCCATACCTTCTGTCACACCGCAAGTGCTTAGCCATAACAGAAGGCTGCTTGCTAATGACAGAAGAGTTTGGGCAGTATGAAGATGCCCAGGTTTTTCAGCTTGCCTAGGTAGGAGCTCCAAGGTTTGAGAGACTCATTCCTGACACCCCAGGAATTCCCAGGCAGGAGCAGCCCCTCCAAGCCTTGGGAGCACCTGCCTTGTTTTCCCTGTTTTACCTAGCTGGATCCCTCCAGGGACATGGCTGGGTAAGCAGGGAAAGTTTGGGCTTTGGAATACATTTCTGCGAGTGTTGTGGGAGGTGGGGAAACTCCCATGGGGGAGGGGGTATCCCCTCTGGATTTGCAGTTCTGTGTTGCTGCCTATGTATACTCCAAATGTACTCTATTCCTGAAGCTTGTTTTTTTTTTGGTAGTTGAAGCAATAATAGCACTGCATAAACCCCAGTCCAAATTTTCTCCTCTAGGCTTGTTCTTTTTTAAGTTTCAGTATGGACATTCTATCATGCCCACTTTTCTTTCATGCTGATGAAGTTAAGAAACCATATCTGTTCAGGGAGTCATTGGAATATTTGTTCAGTCGCATTGTTCAGGGTTCTGGCACCTACAAGGAAGAGGAGTCACCACAAGAGTACTACACTTTTATAAGTACATTTTTATAATTGTCCCCATGTCTTTATCTTGAAAGTCAAAAAAGTTTTCTTTCCTTTTTTTTGTTTTTTTTCATTTGCGTGTAGTAGGTACTTCTACAGTCCCATCACTGTAATTTCTGACCACTTAATCTTTGGAATATGTATCTTCACAGTATCTCTGAAGTAGAACTGGAACACAGAGTGAGTAAATAACTTGTCTGAGGTCAGAATAGGGGACTGTTGTAGAACAGGGGAACTGAATTCAGGTCTACTAGAAACTAGAGTCCAGCTAATATGCTGTCCTTTCTCTCCAGACTTTTCAGTTTGGCATGGGATAGACATTCAAAAAGCCTGAGCCTGAATTGATTCACCTGGCTAGGCTGAATCAGTTTATAGCTTAACAGATATCCCAGAAATGCAGACTCATGCCTAGAGTGGCTCAGGCTAGACGCCTTCCACAGTGCTCAGCTGAAAGGGGCATGGCCAGGCCCCAGCAGGATGCTGTGATTAGGGAGAGTTCCCCCCACCCCCCACTTCTGACCAGCCCAGGAGGGAATTGATAACACAGCATTTATCACCCCATTAAAAAAACAACAGAGCTATTACCAGCTACCTGTTGATTCTGCCTTTGCCCCATCTGCTGCAACACAGGCAGTAGCCAGCATGTGGTCTGCTAGACAATGCTGAGAGGTGTCTGTGTCAGGCAGCTGGGAGGGGGCAATTACTGCTTATCAGGGAGTGGGGAGGGGAGGGGGGAAGCCAGGCAAACACCTACAGTCTCTGCTGAGCTTCAGCCAAGGAGCAGAGAGAAGGGGCCAACTCTACTGTGGAACAGAGATCACTGCCCAGCCCAGAGAGCATGCTGGGATGCTTGGGGTCTCTGGCTTAACTTAAACCAGCAAGAGGTCTGGGACAGACATTGCATAAACCAGTTGGAGCCAAATCAGTTAAGTCTGATACTACATTCAACCACATTTATCTCAAACTGGTTTCAGCCATTTTCAAACTGGTTTATGTGCACTGAACATCTGTTCTGTTACACGTTTAAACCAGTTTCTGATCACTTAAACCAGTTCATGTGTAATGTCTGTCCCTAGCCTTAAGATCAAATAGTGCTTCAAATGACCTAGCCTGCACCTTTGCAGATCTTTTGCTATCCTGTAAAGTCAACAGGATTGAGAAACAGGCCCCCTTATGCCCACCAAAGCTAGGACTGAGAGAACCATGACAGCAGACAGCAGAAAACCAACATTTTAAATATTGGTGATGCCTTTCTTTTTACTATATATAGAATACAAGGGAAATATGTTTTCCCATGAAGGAGCAATCCCAGGTTGTTCCCACAAGGTAGCTGCTGATATAATGAGAAGGAAAAAAATAAGTGATCTATAAATTTTTTACTCTGAGGAAGAAAGAAATTAAATTCAGGCTCACAGAATCTGCTGTTCAGGCTCTTTGAAGATTTTACCTGTGAGGGAAGTTACCACACTGCTTGTGTGCCTGTTGAGTTCTATTAATTGCTAAAGTCTCTAGACATCATGAAAATGACTGTTAGCTAGCTGACTTCATTATCCGTATAAGCATCTAGTTTCTTTAAAAAAAAAAAAGTTATATTCTGGACCTTGGTTATACCATAATGTAGGGAGTTTCATGGACTGTTTATTTTTTTTCCTAGGAGAAATATTTTTACCTTATTTTTTTCCTCAAGGAATGCATTCTTTTATGCTGTTGGGAGAGGGGGTAAGGGGGCAAAAACTGATTTTTATATCTGCATTTTCTAAATAAATTTATTTTAATTTTTTCAAATGGTTTCATAGTTTTGTAGTTGGTAGGGTCAGAAGGGACCTGAGCACATCATCAAGTCTGACCCCTGCTATGGCAGGAAAGAGTACTGGGATCAAACGACCCTGACAAGGTGTTCATCCAGCCTCTTAAAAACACCTAGGGTAGGAGCCAACATCATTTCTCTTGAAAGTTGGTTCCAGATCCTAGCTGCCCCGACAGTGAAGTAGTGCCTCCTGATATCAAGCCTGAATCTACCCTCTGCCAGCTTGTGACCGTTATTTCTTGTCACTCCTGGTAGTGCTCAGGGGAACAGGGACTCTCCCAATGCCTGCTGGTCCCCCCTGACTAGTTTGTAGATGGCTACTAGATCCCCCCTCAGCCTTCTCTTGTGGAGGCTGAACAGGTTCAGGTCCCTTAGGGCTTGCCCTCCTGACCCCTGATAATGCAGGTAGCTCTCCTCTGGACCCTCTCCATGTTGTCCACATCCCTCCCAGAACTGGACACAGCACTCCAACTACGGCCTGACCAGTGTCACATAGAAGGGGAGGATCACCTCCTTGGACCTGCTTGAGATGCGTCTGTGGATGCATGACAAAGTACGGTTGGCCTTCCTGACCGTGTCTGCACACTATCAGCCCATGTTCATTTTGGCATATATAATGACTCCAAGATCCTTTTCTGCCTCTGCACTGATGAGAAGGGAGTTCCCCAGCCTGTAGGTATGCTACTGCTTCTTCCTCCCCAATTGCAGTACCTTGCACTTGTCAGTGTTGAAACCCATCCTGTTCTTATCTGCCCACCCCTGTAACCTGTCCAGGTCCGATGCAGCCTGGTTCTGCTGAATTTATTGAAAATCTGCTATTCTCCTAGAAAAAAAAATACTTTTGATAATGCATGTCTTATTTGAAAATCCAAAAATTGTTTTTTTAAGTTAGAATTTATCAGATCAGTCATGTGACTAAAATTAACCTTCCCAATGGGTAATAGATGAAGACATGTTCCTCTTTTCCACATCCCATCTCCATCTTTAGCATGCAAACACATGCAAAGAGATTAATTATTTTATACTCAAGGGTTGTTTTGAATAAGGTTTGGGTTTTTTTTAATTCCCCTTTCTAAAATGTTTTGTTATGGTTAGAGCTAGATTATTTTAATCACCTTCCTCCACCAATGATGTTGATCACAATAGCTGCTGTTCATTGCCAAGGTGCAGTTCTTAAATCAGCTCCTAAGTGTTTCTTGCAAGTGTCAATAGCTTTGCTTTTCTTCTGTAGAACTAACTGTTTTACGAAGAAATAATACAAAGCGCTGAAAATTTGCTTCCCTAAATCTTGTCCTGTTGTGGTGTTTCACAGGTTTATAAATGGGTAGTTTGTATCACCCATTTTACTGTTCTAGTAGACTTAGTTGCTTCTGCTCTGTATCAGCACTGTGCACTCAATGATTGATATGATTAAAGAAGAGCAGGGGACTTAGCAACGTATCTCTTATTCACATGATCTGTGGGATTTCTTATTTGGGTAAATTAGTCAATAGAGAGCTCACTGCTGCTGCTTGTTTAAAGCTAGGTTGGTTATCCTTGCACTCTGCTACAGTGTAGATATGCACTAAACCCTTTACGTGGATTTGAAAATCTCAATCAAGATCTATTTTCATAGCCAGGGACTGGCACTGTAATTTGTAGAATCACAGAAACTTAGGCTAAGGACAGGCATTACACATAAACTGGTTTAAGTGACTAGAAATTCATTTAAACCTGTA
The DNA here is from genome assembly GCF_001723895.1 of Crocodylus porosus. NCBI lineage: Eukaryota > Metazoa > Chordata > Crocodylia > Crocodylidae > Crocodylus > Crocodylus porosus. Next base: position 10,639,574 of record NW_017728906.1, read on the forward strand.
AGAGAACATATGTTCAGTGCACATAAACCAGTTTGAAAATATTTGAGATTAAACCTGTTGTATGCAGTATCAGACTTAACTGATTTGGCTCAAACTGGTTTATGCAATGTCTGTCCCAGACCTCTTGCTGGTTTAAGCTAAACCAGAGTCCCCCAGTATCCCAGCATGTTCTGTGGGCTGAGCAGGGCTCTCTGCTCCACAGCATGGCTGGCCCCTCCTCTCTTCTCCCTGGCTGCAGCTCGGGTAGAGACTATGGGCTGCTCCTTCCCTCCCTACTCCCTAAGACAGAATTCCCCCCATCTCTGCTTTGCTGAGAGTTGTCTGTGTATAATTGTCAGAATCAACCTGGGGTCAAGTACTAAAGGTTGTCCCTCTGTTGTTTTCTTAATGAGGTGATAAAAACTGAGTCAGGGGTGATAAACACTGTTATCAGTCCCCTGCTGGGTTAATCAGAGCATCCTGCAGGGGCCTGGCCATGCCCCCCTCAGCTCAGTTCTGTACAAGGGAAGGGTGGGCTGCTCTAAAGCCCCCTGGCTTCTAGCCTGAGCCACTGCAGGCATGTGCTGGCATTTCTGGGGTGTCTTTGCAGTTACAAAGTGATTTAGCCAAGCCAGGGTAGACAAAACTGCAAAGACTGAATCAATTCATGCTCAGGCTTTTTGTATGTCTTTCCCTAGCCTTAGAGTTGGAAGGGACCTCAAGAGGTCATTTAGTCCCTCCCCCTTCTCAAAGCCAGTGTATGTGTTTACCTACAACATGGGATTTGTATCCATGCAGATTGTATTGTTTGTTTCTCTCTGTTACAAGAAAAATTTCTGTGGTTAGTTTCTATTAATTTATTTTGGTGAAGTGCTGCTTTCTCTCTTCCCTTCCCCCAATGTCTGTAGGCTAATCCATGCTTCATATGAAGCAAATAGATTAGAAGTTCAGTGTTTCTAAATTACTTTCAAGTCAGTTTCTAAAGCTAGTGTCAGATTTATTAAAAATATCTGCACAATACTGGTTGTTTCTTGTAAACCAAGATTGGTTTTGACAGTTTATGCAGTTTAAAGTTTCTGTCTGTAAACCCCTTGTCAAATAAAAAGCAGAAGAATAAAAAGTGCACCACTTTATAATCAATACAGTACTTATGAACCTCAGCATACTGTGCCATAAATTATATGTTTTCCTTCTTTTTTTTCTGGGGTTAAGTACTAAAGAATCCAGTCTCTCAGAAACAAACAAGCAAAACTTCACTTAATACTGATGGGAATTACATACGTGTTTTGAGGTTAGATTATAGCTGTAAGGTAAGCGTGAGAAAAGATGCCTAGCCCTGGAGCCACTCAGAGAAAACTGAAAAATCATACGACTGCATTAAACCTAAAGTTAAATTGCCAAAGATGCCCCTTTCCTATCTGTAAGCCTCAAGAAGTGAACCAAGAGATACAGAAACATGCTGCATATCAACTGATTTGCTTATAGGTAGCAAAGATTATATTTTTGTTTTCATTCTGTCATTCATTCAATTTCTCTCAAGGAAAGGGAACTACTTTCTGGTGTGAGCTGATTCATTCTACACTCCAGCTGGGGAAATGCTGTATTTAGTAAACATTTCCTTGAAATAAAAGATTGTGTTTAAGACCTGAAGTAAGGTAATGAGCAACATGTATACAAAAGCTTTTCAAACACAAATTGGGGAACCATAAAATGGGAAATTCAAAGATTGGGTTCTTTTATTAATATAATTACATATTTCTATCTAACTTCCTTTTGTCTGTCTTGTTAGTAAGCAAAAAGTGCATAGAAGTCTATTATGATTCTCATGAAATTCATAACATTAAAGTCTATGAATCTGTAGAGAAATTTCTTAAAGAAGTTAGTAGATATTCCCTTTCATTTCATTGAAAGAAAGGCTGAGCATATATTGGATGCTGTACCATAGTACATAATTGTACATTGGACAGAGAAGAGACAAGATCTAAAATGCTTGGGTTTTTTCAGTCTCTAATTTAAAGTTGGCAGGCTTTAGACATCTGAAGACTTTTTCTCTTCCTTTTCTCAAGAATACATATCTAGTAGTGCAGGTACTGAACCATTATTTTTGTTTGTTGAACTGTTTGTTTCGCATGCAGAGATTGAAACACTAAAGAAGTCCTTGCCACAATAACAAGCTGTGCTGGAACATGCCTGCTTTGGATCACCCGAAAAACACATTTGGTACCACTTTGAAAGCCATGTGCACTTATTTTAGAGCACAAGATATGGCTTCAGTTATCACATTGCTATTTTGACAACCCACACAGCAATATAGCAATATAAGCACTGAACAATTTTTCTCAGGGGTCTGAAAACTCAATTTCCTGAGATCAGAGATATATTTTTTCCCATGGGAGGAGGAAACATAAGTCTGTTTCCTCCATTATTAACATTTTGCCTAAGGGCAGGCTGAAACATAATTCCTATCATTTTTACCTCCTACTGCTCCACCAGGGAAACACAGTCCAAGTATATGTTTGTGGGTCTTCTTTCATTTTGGTTCCCTGCTGTGGCAGCTGTATGACAGTGCAGTAGCAGGTGGCATGAAAGGAGAAACCTTGCAGAACCTACAGGCAACTCTTGTGATTTTGAATTTAACAGTGTTTTGTGGCCCTGTCATCTCTGACGGGGAGGGGAGGATTTTTTATTATTATTATTGTAACTCCCTACTTTAGATGCTGCAAGGCTAAAATTCCCCTGCTTCATGCAGCAAGAAGCAAAAATGAAAGTAATGTGTGATTGTCTTTTGCTGTTTTTTTTTTTCCCTTTCCTCCAGAGAACCTCAGCTGTAAAACATACTCAGTTTCAAAATTAAAGTCAAATTATGTTTCCAGGGAGCTCTTGCCACTGAGACTTGGAACTGGAAAGAATAAAATTCCAGCATTTGACCCTTAGAAATAATGAAGGAAAAGAAGATTTCTCTAGTTGATCCTAATCATGCTCAACTTTGTGGTGGTATGACTTGAAAATAAATAATGCCCTTCCAAAAGAAAATAACTGTTAGGAGGAGTCTTCTGGCATTAAGGTGTGAACAAAATGAGTAGGTGGGGGGATTATTCAGACATGATTTTTCTGTATCTTCCATGATGAGGCTACCCAGAACACCCTTCCTCGTCTCCCCTGTGTCATTTAGTAGTATGAGAAGTCAGGGTTGGTGTTGCCTGAACAGCAACTCTTTTTATGACATAGATATATTTTCTAGCATGGTCACATTTGAAGATTAATAATTCCCAGCAGAGCTGATAGAACTTGGAATTTCTGTTTTTGAGAACCATTTCTTTTTCTGAACTAGAATGAAAACAAATATTGTACAAAGAGTCCAAGAAACAGAAATTCCAAAAAATAATTCCAGACTTTAATTTCAGAATATATATCTATATATAAATACACACACACACACACACACACATGCATATACATATATATATATATATTAGAAGTTTACATGCTAATGGCATGTCAGTAGCAGTAGTACATAATACAATGTGGCATATTATGTTAAGTAATATTGTCAGGAAACCCTGTGAGGCAGCCCAGTCCAGTTTAGTTGCCCTGTTGGCCAAACCTGTCAGAGGCTCTTGACTGGCTGATGACCCAGCTGGCTACTGGTATGACCTCCTGATTTGACTGTTGGAGAGAGCAGCCTCCCTATTTAAGTCTACCTGTGGCAGTAGACTGAAGGCCAGCCCACAGCTCTACCTAGTCTATTGTCGGAGGCCTTTTTATATTGTTTCTAAGTGACTGCAGCAAGGGGTGATGGAAGAGGAAGTGGCAGCATCCTGGTCATCTGGATCTGCATCCCCCCTAGGGAGGAAGAGCAGATCAACAGGTGGTGGCAACTAGAGGAAGAACCATAGCAGAAGGTGAGCAACACATGGTGAATGCATGACAGAAATACAATTGGCAAACGGTGATTTTTCAGCTTAGGAGGATGAATTGCAGCAGGAGGACAGCAGAGGGCTGGTCCCACTACTCCATCAAAGTAAAGAAGAGCAGAATGGACCTGACTGCTGTGGTGGAGGAGGTTGGAGCATGAATAGAAAGCCAAGAGGTGGTGATGGAAGTGGCCTGAAAGATTTATGCTGTATTGTACCAGAGGGAAGTGGTAAGGATACAATTGCAGAGATTTATGTGAAAAGTAGAGCTGAAGATGAGGAAGAAGGATGTGGTAAAGTTGGAGGAATGAGATGGTTTTAATGAACATGGGGGCATGTTTGAAGAATTTTTTAAAAAGGGTAAAATCCTGAAGCGGGATAGCATTGCAAACAGAAATTTTACCAAATTTTTTGGGCTTTGGTGTGGCCAGAACTGATTGAAGATTTTAAGACAATGCTGCAAAAGCACAGTGATGGTGGTCATTCAAATGGGTGATAGGTCAGAATTGGTGGCAGCCAAGGAAATTACAGTGTTGGAGGTTTTATTTGACAGGAGAGTGGGAGACTGGGAATGGTAAAAGATCTGGAAGAGAGTCCACCAGGTGCTAAGGCTGTTGTTGGGGAGAGTTTTATCATATAAGGGGCAGTGTTAAAAGCTGTACTATTATTATCAAGTATTTTCTATGCAGGCATAGTATTTCTCTGTAATGTGGAAATGGCATATGCAAATTCAAAGGGAGATCTGTGCAGTTATTTGGCATGCCAAAATAATGCAGGTGGCATGGTCAAAACATTTTAGAGAGAGGCTGGTAGCTGGGTAGAGATTCCCATTTGGCCTATTGGTGTACACAAAAATTAAGAAATATAGGCCTATTTGTCTAAACAAACTATATGAGCGCATACTGCCACACTGCAGTAAAAGGGAACATGAAGGCTGGGTGTGTTACTTGATATTTTTTAGGGTGACTTTTAAGGAAATGAAAAAAGTAGAGGGCTTTAAAATGTTCAGTTTCCCAGCCATCGGTGTGGAGGCCCACAGTCCATTATGCACACATAGAAAGGTTTTTAAGAAGGTGCCATCTTGAGGGGCTACAACTAATGCTGTTTTTAATAAAATCACAGAAAAATAATGGAAGCAGTGAGAGCAGGATAGATTGATTGACATCAAGGCAATTTAAATCACAGATTTAAATAATGATTTAAATCAGAAAGCCAAAAGCCTGATTTAAATAACTGATTTTTATCAACTTCCCCACTATATAATTTTTGTTTGTTTTTTAAAAGAAATGCGTATTTTCATTCATTGATATAACAATTAAAACATGTTTATTTATAACTAAATGCACTTTTTACAGTAGATTGGTACAGTTCCTAGGTACATATACATACATATACACGTATATTTGGGCTGTCAGTTAATCCCAGTTGACCTATGCGATTAATGCAAAAACAAATTAACGTGTTCATTTTTTTAATCATGCACATCATTTTGACCCATGGAGCAGACCAGATCCTGACCAGTCAGAACCTGTGCACACAGACCCGACCTTGGCCTGGCCCAGTGCCTGCTGCAGACTCACCTGCCCACGCTGCACAGCGGCAGCAGCAAGGCAGAAGCTGCTGCTCAGCATGGGGGGGAAAGCAGCCCCTGTCCCTCACTGCTGCCAGGCCCTTCTTGCTGCAGCTGCCCACAGCCTGTGCCCAAGTTGCCCTGTAGCTCCTCTCCTCTACCATCATTGCTGTCTCCAGGCTACCAAGTGGGATAGCTGTGGCAGTGCAGAGAAGCCACAGGGCTCTGGGCAGCTACAGCCAGAAGGGCCTGGCAGTGGTGAAGGAGGAGCTGCTTTTCTTCCACACTGAGCAGCAGCTTCTGCCTGGCCGCCGCCACTGCTTAGCGTGGGCGTGCGAGTCCAGAGCAGACACAGGGTAGGCCAGAGTCAGGGCTGGGGTTGTGCTCTGCTGGTGGTGGCAGGGAGGAGCCACAGGGTGCACGGGCTCCAGGCTACTGTGTGGTAGGGGTACTGACTATTGTTTAACTGTGCACTTAAAATTGTGATTAATTGTGACTATTTTTTTTAATCCTGCAATTAATTGCGATTAATTTTTAATTGTTTGTCAGCCCAAATATGTAAATGTTGTTCATTAGATGATTAACTTTTTGCTCCTATCTGTATCAAGCTGCATTAAGATGATAACCTGGATTTAATTAAATGCACAAAACCAGCACTTCAAATTTATTAAAACCTTAATTGTTTTAAAACAGAGAAATAGAGCTAGAAGGGACCTCTAGAGATCCTCCCTATCCAAACCATTCTAAAAAAATCCATAATCTGAACTCTACACAGGACTGTTTTCAACCTGGACACAACAGAAGACGTAACACCCTAACTTGTCATGAGCAAAGCAGGGGAACCACAGAAGTCAACATCCTTTTTCTATAAAAGACTGTTAATCAAGAGATCCTATGTAGAAGACCATGCTCCCTGCTATAGAAGACGACAAAACCCCTCGCTGTCCATACCAGTCTGACCCTGGGGTAAAAATCCCTCCTCACCGCAAATATGGTGATCAGTCTGATCCTGAGCAGAGGGGCAAGACCCACTAGCCAAGAACCTCTGGATTTGGTCCCAGCATTGGCACACCCCAGTCAATCCCCAGCCTTTGCTGCAGTCAACACCCAGTACCTCTGGGGAAGTTTAAAAAACTCCCCAGAGGCACATACAGCAGAAATGGGGGAAGGTAGGAATCATCAAAGCCCAGAAGCATGGTAAATATTCATAGTGGAGCAAAGGCATGGCTATGCCTAAATCATCTCTGACCAGTGGCTGTCCAACCTCTTTTTGAACACCTCCAGTGATGGAGAGTCCCCAACTTCCCTAGGTAGTTTATTCCACTGCCTCACTGTTATAACATTGAAGAAGGATATCCAACCTAACCCTACTTTGCTATAACTTTAAGCCTTTGCTCCATGTCCTTCTCTCTGCAGCAGAAGGGCTAAAGTTGTTTTCCCTCTTCTTTATGGCAGTTCTTAAACTATTTGAAGACTACTATCATGTTCCTTCTTTCACCTTTTCTGTAAACTTCACATATTTAGCTCCTTCAACCTCTCCGTGTATGTCTTTTTCATTTTTGTTGCTTGGCCGTGGACCCTCTCTAACTTCTCCATGTCCTTTTAAAAATATGGAGCCCAGAACTGTACACAGTACTCCAGATGAGGCCTAACCAGTGCTAAGTAGAGAGGCGCTATCACCTCCTGTGTCTTGTACTTAATGCATCTTTTGATGTATTCCAAAGTGGAAGGTGCACAACCTTCTGGCTGTTAAGAACCTGGTTTTTATTTGTGCAAGACTTTGGGACTCAGTTGTAATAGACTAAGGTAAAGGAATGGGGCTTTATAAATTTTTAAAACAAAAAACAAAATGTGGTATGTGAAATGTTGACTTTTCAAATGTCCACCAGGATGTGTGTTATGCTTTAATGTGTTTAATGTGATAAAGAATACAGTTTTTAGGGCTTTACATGTATATTTAATTTGAATCAAGTCAATTAATCCTTTAAATTAGTTACTTAAAATCACTGTAATTTTTACAGGGACATTCATCGTTGTAGCGGTGTGGGAGGAGGTAGAATTTAAGAGTAGGACAAGTGGGGTGGCAAATGGGGGTGTACCCATGATGGTGGTTGTGAGGGAGTGGGGCCTAGGAGCGGCCGTGAACTCCCTAGCGCGCCCTACTGTCACTCACGGTGGACTCGGCACCCTCGGATTCTTGCCCGCCATGACTTTGATATTAAATAGGTTTGTATGGGAGGCTGCCTTTATCCCCGAGTAGACGGTGCGTGTGTTCCTACCCCTACTCCATATGGGGTACTGCTGTGCACCCCTACCTTAAGGGCTATGCGTGCCTCCAAACCTCCCCTTTAGCATGCCCCAAGCCTTGCAGCTGTTCTGTGGGACGTTGTACGGTCCCCTGCCCCTCGGGTGCTCCCCCTCTGGTACCCTAGGCTCATCACCCGCCTGGTGCCCCCTGGGCCCGGCACGCAGCCGCTGCCCTGCTACCGGCACCCCCTGGGCCCGGCCCACTCTGGGGCCACCACTTAGCCCACCGGCACACTCGGGGTCCCGGCCACGATCTCCGCGCCTGCTGCCCTTCTCGGGGTCCCTCGCCGCGCTCTCCGCACCTCTCACCCACTCTGGGGCCTCGCCCACTCTGGGGCCTATCCCGCGCTCCTCGCGCTTGGGGCTCACGTGGCCGCAGCTGTGCCTGGCCCCTTGACCCTTCCCTGGGTCATTTGCCCCACTGGGCTGGGGTCCAAACCCCATATACCGGGCCACGCCAGTGCAAACAGTTGTGCCCCACTGGCACTGTGCCCCTGCTGGGCACCGGGAACCACCCCCAGCTGCTAGGGAGCTCCTGTGAGGCCTCCTCACACCCCTACAGCCTCACCCGGTCCTCTGGTGTAACTATAACACAAGCCAAGCCTGGACGGCTGTAACAAAAACCAATAAAGAGCCTTCCCACTCATAATGCAAGCTCCCAGCCCCCAGCAGGGTTTCCACCATACCTCCTTTCAGGGATCTCTCCTCCCTAGCATCATTGCGGCTGGTCAGCAAGGTAAGGCTGCAACCACCAACTCTGGCCGCTCAGCTCAGCCACAGAGCTCGAGCCCCTGCCCCTGCCCCTGCCAGAAAAGAACTGCTAGTCAGGCTCCGGCCTGGGCTGTTTATAAAGGCCCGGCCCTGCCCACTTCTGGCCACCTGACCGGCTGGTTGCCATAGCAACCCACAGCTGCACTGCCCTGTTGATTGGCAGCTCGGTTCCTTTTACTTCCATGGCACAGCACACCTTGGTGCTCCTGTGACACACCCCCACTCCAAGTTACACTACCTGGCACAGGACACCTCCGTGCTCCTGTGACAGTGGTGCTTTGTGAAACAGAATCTGGTCATGAACAAACAGGATTATTGGCCTACTCATTTTTGTAGTACAGCTTTGCAGGTAAGATAAGGGGAACAATGGGGGAGAAGTCATAGGGAAATAAGAGTAGAGTGAAGGGTTGGAAGAGGGTGAAGAGAATGTGCAAGTTTAAAAAAGGGAGAAGAAAGAAACTGTTTGATACTTTTATAATTAAAAAACTAAACCAAAAAAATCCTCTCTGGATCTTGTGCTGTTTCATTACCTGGCTTCTGATTCTGTTCAGCTCTACTTCTTGGCTCTGGCTTTGGGACCTCCACTCAGCTTTGGTAACTTTGTCCCTGACTTAGCCTGTCACCTGGGCTCAGCCTCTGTAATTTCCCTCCATGGGATTTGGTAATTTAGACTCTAGCTCCTGTCCTACTCCCCTCTTCACCTTATGTGGTGCTGGGTCCCTGACCTCTGATCTCTAGCCTTCCTTTAGTGGCCTGCCCACTAGGCAAAACTACCTATAATCTGATCTTTACAGCTATCATATGTCATACTATATTATAGCATAATATACATAATACGTAATATCAATAACATCAATATAGTACTCAAAATATTAAAGGCTTCCTAGTATAGACTGAAACATCTTTTCTAGGTCAGTGCATCTCCTGTTTCTGTAGAAATTAATGTTTTTCATTTTGTATATTCAGATTATATCATAGTATGTCAGTAATGGTACTTCATAATATAAAAATAAAAACAAATTACATTTCTAAATTAATATTATATTTTGAAATGAAATTTCTTTTTTTTAATTGAAAGACAATTTTTGTTGAAGCAGAATTTATTTTTCCTAGAATTTTTGTTGCCATCATTATGAGTTGATGAACAATACTGGTTTTATTGAAACAACATATATTTTCAGACCAGCTCTAGTTTTGATTTATCCCATACAGTATTTAAAATGGGTTGTAAAAGAGGGTGATTTAATTTTGCCCATACTACACTTTTGTCTGTACACATGTATCTGATATGGTACTAAACTGATGGAAAACAACAGGGCATGTAAAATAGTGAATGAAAAGTTACTCATCTGTTCTCCACTGGTGGTACTGGATATTTTCCACCTTTTTGGATCCTCTGTCCTTACAGGAAGAGGTGAAATGGAAGGAGCTTTAGGTCTAAAGATATCTATGAAAAGACAAAAGAATTTCTGAAACCACAGTTGTTTCCTACCCAAATCCAAAGGGACATATGGGTACACTGAACATTTCAAATTATTGGGTAGCTTAATTCCAAGGGGCATAAAACACCAAAAAGAGACCCATCATAGGTTTGGACTCATAACTGCTGCTTTAACAGAACCGAGACATATTTGAAATAGAAAAGTCAGTATTGTGAAGTGTAACATGAAACTGGTGCTGTTTCTCTTGTATTCACCATCTGATTCTATGACTGTGAAGCCTGGATGCTAAAGAGATGGGATGTTAAGATGCTTTCTTCTTTTGAAATGGATGCTATATAGAAAACAAGAAACCGTAGACCTGTTATGGGGACAAGACTGTGAGGCAAACATAACCAGTAAGGGCCCTTTAAGAGCTGGGTTTTTGTGGCTCAGAGGAATGAGGGCTCAAGGGAGAAAGGACAGCTGTAAGGGCCACTAGGGAGAGGCTCCAGGTGGCAAGCAATGAAAGAAGAGACAAGGTTCTTGTAATAGCCAGTGGTCCTGCCCCATCTGCAGCCAAAGGGCAGGCAGCTGGCAGGGCTGCAGGAACTAGTAAAAAATCCCTGGGCTCAGACAAGGTGGTAAGTCTGGCAGGCTGGAAAGAAAAGGGGTTGTGGGAATAAAAGTCTTAACATCAGGCTAGAGAAGGCAATCTAGCCCTAGCTGGAAGGAAGCAGAGCTCCCAGGCAGGCCACGGTGGTACCTGGAGATGCAGTAAGAGGAGCCCTGGTGTGTAAGGGTGGGGGAGTTTTTCTTTTTAATCTGAGCAGACCCAGAAGGAGGAAGATTTAAGTTCATATTGTTCTTTCTGTTGTGACAGCTGAGCCCTCAACTCTTTCCAGGCAGAAAAGGCCCAGAGATTGTCAGAGATGTGGGGAGCTAACACCTCTGAGGCCAGGGACTCCAGAACCCATACTGTGGAGGCTTAAAGCCCCAGCTGTGCAGCTGCTACTGGAAAACCAAAGTCAGAATACAGGGCTGTAGCAGGCTGAGGCCTGTAGCAGACTGCACACATTCAGCTGTAACACTGCAGGTTTGCAAGGGTTACAGCCTAGCTGCAGTAGGCACGGATTGCCAGCCGCCTAGGAGAATTAGACCAGCTGTAGAGGATAAGTAGCTGGTCCATGGGAAGCTAAAAGGCTCCCAGGGAAAGGAGCCAGGGGAAGCCAAGAGAGAGACATAGAAAGGTCTGTGAGATAAGCCAGGCTAGTGGAAGGAGAACAGAGCCAGGCTACCTCCTGGGGTCTGGGAAAAGGCCCAGGGCCTGCCAGGCTGGAAGCAGTAGCACCATACCAGGGAATTTACATCAGAGGGAGAGAAGGAGATCTGCGGTGCTGGGAGAGCAGCAGGGAACCAGAATCACCTTCTCAGGGCCTAGAAAGAGACTCCAGGAATGTGAGTTAACCCTGTATCACCAGGTTATGTCTGTATCATTGAGGACTGATTTATGTTCTAGCATTCCTGTGCGGTAAGTGTGCCCAGGAAATTAAAAAAACTATGTGAAGTTTTAAAAGGTTTTGATCTAACTAACCCTAAGCCCACTAAAGGGCTTTGGGCTGAAGGGTGCAGCCAGGGTAAGCAGGCCAAGACAGAGAGAGGGACAAGGTTGAAACGGACATAAAGGGTTAAGCCAGGTGGCCCAAAAAAAAAATACTACTCCAAGGTTCAGGATGCCTCCCATAGGTAAGAGCAGTTATTCCATCAAGGCATGGCAGAAGAGCCACCAGTCAGCATGAAACAGCTGGAGTGGGAAACTGGGTGGGGGGAGAGGGGAAGGTTCACTGGCTGCTGGGAATTGCTACTCACCACCCCAACCCAGCCCCTTGCCTTCAGGACTAGTCCTGTCATAGTTTGCCATGCTTTGAATATGACTAACAAGGAAATAATTGCCTGGATTTACAATATCACTGGAGTGGTACCTGATGTCATCATGATGATCAGACAAACCAAGGTCAATTTTGTCAAACATATGGGTAAACTGAGTGGAGGAAGATTTTGGGCCAGGTGCCAGGAGTTGGGGGATGTGGCCTGAGAGAAATGATGTCTGCTAATGTGACTACAAGAATGCACTGTTGCATAGGGCACTTCTCAAGACGGTGTGAAAATAATGAAATATGGAGGCATATGTATAGCCTCTGTTCTTTATTCATCAACTTTCCCTCTTGGACTTCTTACTATATGATAGCTTTTGGCCAGAGTGGCAAACTAGAGCTTTCCACAGGTCATATTATTAAAGACACTACTACAGTCCATAGATGTTGTTTAACATCTGTTACATTACTGTAGTCCAAAAATAATGTCCAGACTTCATCTGAGTGGCATCTCATTTGCTGTGCTGTAACAGAACCTGGTCTACAATGTCTGACTTTAAAATACATCTGAACAAATATACCCTTTGGTTCTGGAAAGGTACCGTTTGCAATTACTCTGGTTACCTAATACAGCTGGTCTCCCTGGTACGCTGCCTTATTTGAACAAGAGGTCCTCTGGCAGTATTCCTTCTATACACAGTTAACTCTTCTCCAGACAGAAAATGTAAATTTGCCTTATTGTGACTTGTCATGGTAAAAAAGGTATTTCTTCACATTCAGGCTACCTAATGCATATGAGCTATCAAAACAAAGATTTGAATAATTCACCACGATTGCCCTAAATGTGGGGAGCAAATACTTACTGCTTACAAGTCTTAAAATTTGTTGTCATGACAAGCTCTTTTGTTTTAAAAATCTAACAATTTGCAGAGCCCTACCAACTTGATATGTATTTTCTAGACCTAGCTGAAAAGAGTACTGCACCAAAAAAATTCAATTTGTGGTTCCCCAGCTTTTATCATGCCCCCTTTATCATGCCATATCTGCATACTCCAAAATGAATGTCAAGCTAAAGAAGTTACCCTATAACATCTCAAATGTGTGAGAATTTCCCTCCATACTGATTATTGATCAGATTTGATGTACTCCTTCTGTTTGTTCTTATCATACTAATATAGTGTAGCATGTCCAGTGTGGGGGTGGCAAAGTCAACTTCCTAGTGGCTTCCTGGATCCCACCTCACTCACCCCCTCTGACCTGTCAGGGTCCTACCCTGTTGTCTTATCTGCTGTGCTTTGATGTTAGAATTGGGCATAGACGCAGCCCCTAGAGGGCAAGGGTGGGGGGGGGTATCACTTTAGGTCTTGGGTCTTCATCTGGGCCTAGGGCCCCTGGCCTTGGCCCACATTAGCTCCACCCAAGGTCCACTGTCCCAGGACCCTTGGCTCCTGGGCCTCTTAGGTCCAGTCTCACCTTTTGCAGGCTCTGGGCCCCCAAACCCAGTCTGGTTAAACTTCACACTAACAAAGTATGAGCATCTGCTCCCAAACAAAAAGGTTCCCCCAACTCTGGGTCAATGCTACACCGTGGCATCCAGGTACAGCACCAGGCCCTGCCTGGTAATAGAGGGGTTTCCTTGCAGCTTCTGTGTTATCTGAAATCCTTCCTCCTCGGCCAGCAAGGCCTCTCCACTCCTTCCAGCCTGCAGGGCCAGACTGCTCACCCTACCTCAGGCCCTGAGTTTATGCCTCTAAGCCCCTCCCTGACCCATAACTTCCACCCCAGGCCTGTCAAACAGTGGCTTTACTGTGCTGGCCACACCTGGGATGGGCCGCCACTTAGACAAAGGACCCTCTGCCCCTATCAGTTTCTTAAGGGGACTGGAGCTGGCCGGCTGATCTCTGGCTCCCTTTCTCCTTCAGTGGTGGGGTAGGGGCCCCATTACAATGAGGAGCAACTGCGTGAGTTGAACTGTAGTTCAGGAGGCCTTTCATTGACTAATACAGTGAATAAATAAGACCAAACCTCAAAGCCAAATATATACAGGATGCTAAAGAAGCATATGACTATATGAAGTGTGTGTTTGAATAAATAATATACATACATATGTATACATACATATATGTAAAATAGATGAATATGTATATATATGTGTGAAAATAATTCACAGAAAATGTACATGGAAAGATATGCAATACTGTTTATAATTTTGGTAGGTTCAAGATGTTGTAGTGCACTATAAATAGCTTCCTTGTAGATTTCTTTACATAACTCTTAATTGGGCTGGCTGCCACAGATATGCTACTGAGTACATAGTCACTTTGAAATGGAGTGTTCTCAGAGGAAAGCACAAAGTTATAGTTGACTTGGTCTGTTTTTATTTCTGGAGGAGATTAATTCCAGGTATTCTGAAAGGAATGTTGATGTGTTTTGTTTTGTTTTTTCCCAATGAAATGTAGCTTTGGTAACTGGAAAGAGTGCTTCATCTTCATCAGCACCATTCACCATTTTTCAAGGCCAGTAATCAAGTCATAAGAAATCAGAAATAAGTTTTTCTTTTCTTTCTTAATTTTTCTTTCTTAACCACTTGTATATGATGAGCTATTAAGATTTAGAGCAAGATTGGGATTGGAATTCCAAAGGAGAACAGTACAAAAAGTCTTGAAGTTGCAAGCCACAACAAGTACTGTAGGGCGTTTCAGAAACTAATGGCAAAACCATTCTGTGTCCAATGAGTAGGAAACTACACAGCAGCAGGGAATACTCATAAAGGCATTGTCTAACAGACCCATGTAGAGAAAGTATGTGGTTCAGTAAGTGATCATTGCACACAGAATAGTTTTATTTCAAAAGTGTTGTTACTTTCTTAAACGTATTGTTATCATATTTTCTTGCATGTACTGTGCCCTAGAATATAATACGGACCTTGCTTTTTTTTCAAAAGCAGAATGAAGGGGAAAAAAATCTTTCCTTGTAGTAAGTAACTGAATAGCAGTATCTGGGAGGTCAAGCCTACTCAATGTTTGGCTTTCTGTAGATTACATGCAGATTTTATTCTCGCTTTTGTCCAGTAAGGTAGAAACTTTTTCTGCCATATTTCTTGCACTGCCATTTCCATCTGCTGGTTTTTGGAAGAAAGGCGCATATTTATATGAGAAAATATGGCATTTTCATTATGAGTAACCTCTTAATGAATATGGCATATTTTCTCACATAAACATGTGCCTTTCCCCCAAAATACCATGGGGAAATGTCTGACCTAATCCACTCCTTAGCTCAGATGTCACTGAAAATTTAGAGAGAGAAAACAAAAGCTTATGCAAGAAGATTTCCATTGCCTCCCTTGTACCTGTAAATACTAAATCAAATGAATGCTAAGTGATTAGAGTCATGGATTTCATTGATCTGTACAGCTTATTGTATTTGCTAGATTATTTTGTACTGGATATAGTAAGTACTGTGTCATTTAGAGACACTATGATAACTCAAAATATAGACAGTACTACTCTGCTGTGATATTAAGATCAAATTATTAAGTACTTCAGTACTCAGTGTGAATAATTTAATAGAACGAGATGACGGTTTTATTCACATTATTCAAAGTGGAATGAAAAACACAGCAATGATAAAATCACTTAAGCTAATTGAAGAATGTTAGTGAAGGTCATTAGTGGCCCTAGAAGCCAAATGCATTACAAAGTTTAAAGCATATATTTCATAAAGATAAAAGGATGAAGCAGTTAGGCTTGAAACATATTCTTAAATTTGATTTTTCTGCCACCATTGCATAGCACAGATTTAAGCCCCCTTTCTCAAGAGAAAAATGTTTATGTGATTTCATTTGAAGCATATTTGGCCTCTGTTCAAGTCGTGGGATGCAGGCTTTTAAAAAAGAGTCTTTAGAACCTGGAGTACAAGCCAAGCATACTTGCAGATATTGATCTCGGAGTGGAAGGACAATCCATTTCTATAGCAAACATTCAAATGTTTGTCTTTGGAACTTTGTCTTTCCCTTTTTGCTCCCCACAGAGCTGAACAGCCATGAAAGATGGACCTTATGTGCTCCAACTCTCTAACTACGTAACTGTGTCCCCTGCCAGACAAGCAGGTAAAAGTGTGATGAGATGTGATGCGCAATCTACACAGTTGTGTTTCCTGCCATGCCACGTGTACATAAAAGGAGACCTGATTATGGGATTAAGCATCAAATGCCATCACAACTTACCATCGCAGGGGGAGCCCACGATCCCGATTCTAGGCTTTCCCTGCACTGGCAAGTAGCAAGGACGGTTAAATGAGCTCCCAGCTGTTAGAGCGCAAGATGAACTCCTGCAGCTGGGAGCCCCATCTGCTGATTCAGGCTCCCAACCACAGTGGCACACCCTGTGCCCCTCCAGCTGTGAGCCTGGTCAGCTGCAGATTCATATGCCCCCACAACTGGGAGCCCCTTCAGCTGACAGCTCCCAGCCACAAAGATGCACCTGATCACTTGTTCATTTAATGTCATGATAGGAACTGGCCCCAAATTATTCCACATTTCTTGTGGAATAACTTTGTGGGTTATTCCTTGTTTTATGACACCATTAATGGCTTTAACATGTAGCTGGGTTACAATTTAATACAATTAACTTGTTAATCTCATCTTAAGTGTTATGTGTGATAGGGCCTATATATCCCAGGTGTGTACTTTTATTGAGGGAGCCGATGCTCATAACAGAAAACTTACTCCACAGCAGTTGAATATTTGAAAGGTTGAGAATAGATAGTCCATCTTCAGAGACATGATTAGGAAATACCCTGCTTTCTGGAATATAATAAAATGTTGAATTTTAGCTTTTTAATCTTTTTTGGAGGTATCTTTGCTGTGTGGAAAGGAGTACATTTTGTAAAGTTTACCTTACCTTTCTACACCCCCTCCCCCAAATTCCATGTACCTCTTAAAATGCTTAAGCATTTCAGAGGTGAATAGCTCATCGAGAATGACAGTTTTTAGAGTTCTAGTATGTTTTGTATTCAGCAGATCTCCAGCACAATACCAGATGCTGTATTTTGTTCTGTCAGTCCTGAAAAGCAAATTTGTGTCATATCAGATGCTTGAGCCTTTTTTAACTTGTCCCTTGATTTAAAATGGATGCATTTTAGTAGGTTGTTTGTACTGATTGTAGGAGGTGCTTTTAGTTATGTGCAGTTGGAATGCAAGCAAAAACTGTACAAGCTTCCTGTATCTTTATTATGTCAATTAGATATACATGCTCAAAAATGTGAACAAAAGATGAGATTGAATAGGAAACGGCTGAGTAGTGAATTTAAAGATCTACTTTATGATCCTTTTGAATTGTTTTGTTACTTTTTAAGAGCAAAGCCTGATTCTCCGTTCTCACTGATTTACACTTGTGTAGTTGTCATAATTGGCTGACTTTTGATTTTATATCGGTATAGGACAGGAGAGAATTAGGCTCCATACCTCTACCTTTTGACATTACCCAGTAAAATTGACATTTATTCTTATAACAACAGACTCACTAGTACTGCATCATTACAGAACTGGCTCCCTAGTTACAACTATAAATTGGTTGGCATTTGAACCCACCTCAGAATACCATATCCAAGTATCAGCATTACTGTAGAGAATTGAGACTTTTTAGAATTTTAACATTAATGACCTGGACCACAGAAAATGTTATTCAGATTATGAGTAGAAAGCTGTTGCCTCTGAGACCTTAGTTTACCTTATATAACAAGCCCCAAATAAAAATACACATGAAAGGCAGAATGAATAAAGATGAAGGAAGCTAGGGAGTTGAGTGCACTCATTGTTCTGCTTCTGTTGAGTTGCATGCAGATTGTAATTTTGCTTTTGCCCACTAAGCTCTTACCATATGCCTTGTGTGCCAGCTGTAGGTATTATATGACCTCTGCCAAGAGATGGCCAACCTACAGGTGGTGACAGGATGGACTTTAGGGTAAGAGTGCCTGGTTTGCCTGCAGGATGATCTTTTTCCTCTTGCCTGCCGTGACTAAATGTAATAACTTCTTAGGAGGCAGTTCCCCATGAATGATCTTCCTGGGTCCACTCCCTGTCATCTTTGTGGGACTCCAGACCTTCCCTTTACCTCACCCTAACCACTCCAGCCTTTGATGGAGCTGAATTTAGGCTGAGGCCCAATGATGAATGCCTTAGAGGCTCAGAAAATAGCGTGGTCAGCAGCTAGCAGCCTGCAATCAGGCTGACCATAATTGTAGCTCAAATTGTGTCCATTCGAGGCTACATAGTCTATGGTCCTTCACTGAACTACTAAACAACATAAATCATCTTATAGACTGCAGTGTCCTTAGTCCTTATCTTCAAGGTCTGCCTATTCAGCCAAAGACTTCCAACTGACCTAATGCCTTCCTTAGGAGACAGTATCTAATGCATTAATCAACTGGCTTGGTGCCAGGGGAATAGTCCCATCACCCAGGCCCCTTGCCTGATTAACCACTGCCCAGGCTTTTCCTGACCTTAATGAAAAATAGTCGTCATCTCTCCTACTGGAATCCTCTACAGCTGCTCCAGCATCTGATGGCAGTTGCATCTCAGTGGAGGCACTCTTCCAAGCACCTATCTTCTGGGTCACCCCAACAGTGTTCCCAGGGGTGTGAGCTGCTCACCCTCAGGCTCTGCTCTGCTGCTCGTCCCAGTGGCTTACTGGGGAGTGACCCTCTCTAACCCTCTCCAGAGCCAGAAATACTTCCTGGGACCAGCACTCCTCCAATCCAGAGTGACAGGCTGCTTCAGAAGCGCTGCAGCATCTGCTGTGCTTTGCTTCCAGGGTTCAACCACAGCCTAGTAAATTGAGCATGCTGTGTGCTCCTTTTATTTTCTTCTCCCCTTCACACCTTGTCTATAATGTACACTACAATTTCCAGCAGCTGTTTTTTTTTTTTAAAGTTCATGTTGTATGTGAGAAAATATGGTATATAGGTTGTTCAACGAAAATGTGTGTTCCTACTGATCTCCTTGGACTACAGTAAAATACAGACAAAGCCCTCCTTCAGTTCTGTATTGCAGAGAAGAGCAAAATTTGTGCTAAGAGAAAAGAAATGAAGGGAGCTATTCCTAAACACCAGTCCTTTGTCCCCTCTTCTAAAAATGGCCACTCTCTGTAAAACATTGTGATGTCCAGGAGTGAAAAGAAAATGGGGAAGTATTCTAAAAAGCCATGTTCCCCTTAAAACTAACCTGGATACCCTGAATTTCATAGATTTGTACAGGTGTATGAATCTGCTGAAATCCAAGGAAATGCTACTTTCCACCAGTCCAGACTGGAGTCCAGGCTAGGTAATTAAACTGAAACTTGCAGAATTTTCAGTTTTGCATTTGCCCTTGCACCATTTTACCTCATTAGAGTGTAAATGGGCTAACACTTATTTAAGCATGAACTAATTTTTCCTCAACAAGTCAGTCCCAAGTCAGTCCACACACAGTGTTACTATGCAGTAAGGCCTCTACATGTGTTAGGGCACAGTAACTAATCAGGCATAAATTTGATACCTGCATTGTGTAGGTATCAAATTTATGCTCAAGTCTGCATAAGTCTGCATAAGTCACCATTACTCTGCAGTATGGGCATGCACGTGTAGACATGTGCCCATATTGTGCAATATTTTAGTTACTGCACACTAAATACATATGTGTAGATATGCCCACTGTGTAGCATATAGCAGGGGTTTCCAGCCTTTTGTCCTCCAATTGTAAGCTTATCGTTGCTACCAAGCCCCTCTACAATGAAGATAAGCACAAACACAAGATAGCATAAAGAAAGCCTGCAAAGCAGGGTGCTATGCAGGGGATGGATGGCTCAGCATAGCTTCATGCTACCCTGGTACGCACCCGTGGCACTAAAGGATCACTAAAGCTTAATCAACCCAGAGTGAACATGGAATACATCTCGCACCATTCAACTTGGCTGAAATCTAACTTTATTAATATATCATATATGAGAGAGAGAGAAACACTTAGTCCAGTAGTCTCACCCAATCCCAGACATTACTCCACCACAGGGTCAGATGTCCAGTCACCATTCTTGAAAATAGAGGGTAGTCATCTGTAGGCAGTCTTTTGGCTGTTGTTCAGTCCAGATTGTTGGATGATGACATACACACATAGCTATCTTGTTGCCCTCCCTGCCCCCACCCCCTTTATGCTTTTTCTTTAACGTCACTCCTCTGGGCTCTTCATTTCTAGGTACCATTGTTTGGTTTCCTTGTGATCATCACACCGTTCATGTTTATCCTGTCAGCAAATTTCTTTGTTCCAACAAACCCATCTCATTCCCACATTTTAATCTGGTTTTCTACCAGTGTCTTAATTTGGACATACTCCAGACTCCTAATTTGGTCTGCCATCAACTCTGGAAATTCCAAGGGCTCTGCAGTTGGAATCAGTGCCCTCTTACCACCCTTCATTAACATATCCAATCATGTCATCCCTCTGATTTAGTTGGTTAGTGCCAAGTTAAGTTAATTTCAGCTAGTAACAAAATTTACATTTTGATAATGCTAGAACATAAGCTGCCTTATTACACCGATCTAAAAAAAAAGAAAAGCAATGTGAAAGCAAGTTCAAGGCTAATAGCTGACACTGCAGATACCAAATACAAAATAAAAGTTCAAATAATATTGTAATTCTCCACTCAAGCAGGTGCAACTACAGCTTCCCTAACAACCCAGTTTCCTGTTCTGCTGTCGGCAGTCAGACCATCTGAAGAATTGTAAAGTGATGACCCCGGCATAAAGAATTTGGCATATAGAATACAGAATTCACTGAACCATTTTAGTGAAATGAACCTTCAGTAGGTGCAGCAAAATTTTTTACCCTACCTACTACCAGCTACATTAAACCTATATAAAATGTAGTATATATTTATAGTTATATATAAGTGCTTTATCATAATGTGTGTATGTATATAATATGTGCTGAAGTTCTCATTCATTGCAGTAGATGCATCTTGTTAAGTCATGCCCAATATAAGGATGGTAAGAGTGGGTTTCTCAGAATAAAGAACTAGAGAAGGGTGCAAACTGTGGACAGCCTCACTCTCAGAAAGGAATCATTAGGCACTGGTTATTCTGCATTACATCCACTTAGGTAAATAAACATTTCAGTTGACATAGACCTGGTAGTACTAGGGTTGGACCCAAATCAAAACAAGGGTGTCACTATTATTTCCAAGCTGGGTTACTGTTTGTCCACCAAAGAGAAGCATAAAGCCTAGCTGGCTTGTTCTAGGAAAAAGCACAATAACCTTACAGATGCCCAAAGCCATGTCCTGGGGGAAAAAGTATTAACACATTTTAGTTCCCATCCTTCAGAGGGACTTCTATATCTATAGGATCCTGGGACAAAAGGTTTTCTACTAGGGCAAATGCAGTATCTGTTCAAAGCTAGTAAACCCAAACTCAAGAAAGGGATGTGACTTTAAACCCAAACTTGGGTTCTGTATTCCCTTTTTTAGGTTGAAGTAATAGCCTGTCCAAAATCAGCCTGGTTTTGCTGTTCCGTGTTTTGAAAGAACTTGTAACAGAAACAAATTAGTAGTACTGCAGTGAGAAACAGAATCATGGCTCCATACAATAGCAATATGAAAAAAAACATTTCTTTCTTCATACATATAGCTGTTTGTATGTTTGTAATATACATGGTGTGTGCACATGCATATGTGTGTGCGCATGCATGTGTGGAATAGGAGCTTACTGTTTCACTCACCTCTGCCCCCAGCAGCAGTATCACCCCTCCTGCTGATACTACCATTGGTGCTAATCTGTGCTAAGACAGACAAAGGAAGCATCCTGGGAAGCAGTGCCTCTCATCATTCACTGAAAGAACAGGTTGCTTACAGCAAGGTTGAGTCAGTGTAGCAGGGAACCAGGGCAGTTGCTAGATCACCAATGACAGCACAGAGTAGACAGATGTTTGTCAATCTGTAAAATCATTCTGTTTCATCTCAGTTGAATTTCTAGGGTAGATCAAAGCCAGGGGCAGGTAGGGTATGTTGCGGGAGCTTGCTTAGACAGCTGTGCCAGTGCACCTGAGTCCTGTTAGAATGCTGGCTATCCTAATTGTTAGTGTTTTCTGAGAAAATACTTTGAGCCTTGCCAAATCATTTCATATACTGCAGGCAGTGTCTCTTTATAGCTGTTTCCACTAAGGAGTCACCTGTGTTTACCCAGCCTCAATGGAATAATAACGATTAAAGAACAACCTCCCCCCCCTTCATAATATCAGTTTCTCAATACTTTTCTTTGAGACCATTTTAAAATTGTTTAAGTGTCATGGGAGGGGGGAATAAACTGAAAAGTCTCTCTTTGTTCATTCTCCACCTTGTCCACCTCCCACCACCAAAAAAGAAAAAAAAAAATCAATAGCAACAATAGATCTGGAGGTAGGTGTGCTACTTAGGAGTATTATCTTAGGTAATATCCACCTGGGTTGACTAGGTATGTTCAGTGCTTAATACAAGAGTACCAACAGTATACTTTATGTTAATCTAGTCTCTTTTATAAGCCAAAGAATAGTTTCTTACTTTGCCCCTGATAACTTGTTATTATTTTTTGTCAAATAAAATTTAAGTCCTTCCACCTCTCCACTTACTGCAATGTAGGTGTGAGTGGGTGTAGAATATTGATCCCTGTCAGGTGAAACAGGAGAAAGACTCTTACTTCTGTATCGCTGTGCTGGGGGGTCTGTCCACAGCTGGTCCCATTGTTGGCCCACCTGCCTCTCTAGGGCAGTGTGTCCACCTGACTCATCTGCCACAGCTTTGTTGAAATTAAATAGTTGTTTCTAGGTGGAAGGCTGTCCATTTATTGTCCAATGTCAAGGGTGTAATACGCAGCTCCAGCCTTCCCTGTACAGTGTCCCATGCCTCACAGATGGCATCCAAAATCACTTACAACTCCCCTAGCCCTTTAGCTGGGCTGCACTTGGCCTCCAACCCAAACTTGGCCTCAGGTGTCCTCAGGTGTGCCTGGGCCTCTTTGCCCACTTCACTAGGGCCACTACTCTGCCCCCTCACTGGAGCCATTACTCCAACTGGCCTAAGCACAGTCCTTCAGGCCCCCACAGGCCCTACTCAATGCAGCCTTTGGCTCTCTCTCCATGCCCTCACTGGGGCCATTACTCCACCCCTCACTGGGCTTCTGGGCCTTATGACCCTTTGGCCTTGGGTTCCTTGTTTAGTGGACTATGGCCCTATTGCTGGCCCCACTCAATGTGCCTGGACCCTGGCTCACGCTCCACTCAGCAGACCTGGGCCTTGGGCAGCAGGGACTAAGGTTTTCTGGCACCCCATACTCACCTTTCACTAGGGAGACACAGATGTGGCATTTCCTGGAGACTACCCTGCCATAGGCAGCCTCACTACACCATCCAACCCCAGCAGGGTGCAGTTTCATGTCTTACCCAGGACCAGGAAACATCTCCATCCCTGTAATTCCTACCCTGACCTCCAGGTGTTCTGGGAGAAGCAGTACTCAGACCAGGTGATGTTCATCCTTCAGTTCCCCAGTTGCAACTAGCAGCACTGCTCCTTGGGTCTGGTCTTATACCCTGGCTGTCCAGCCCTCCTTCAATCAGGTGGCCTCCTGGCTGCCATGTGACCATCTGATTGTCTCTGCTCTGCAGCCTGCTAGAGCTCCTTAAAGTGGTGGGCACCAAATCCTCCCCCCTGCCCTTCCACTTGCAGCAATATAAGATATTGTTATATAAAATATTGTTATCTGCATTTTTCTTGCCATTTTTCATTTCCTCTTCTATTTTCCCTTAATGAAATTGAGATTTAGTTTAATGCAAGTGGAAAAGAGAGAAAGTTGCACATTAGGTTAAAAAGCTTACTATTAAGGGTGTAATCAGCAGCCAAAGTCAGTGGAAGAAGACTCCATATGTATACCCATTTTTCTGGGGTTATTTTTAACCCCACTGCTCCATGCACATCAGTTTCATCATATATCACCAAGATCATAATTTTTTTATTATGCTGCAAGGTATTTGGGTTTTTCTGGTTTATTCAGAGTTCTGCCTAATGAATATAACTTACTGAAGTCAGCTACAAGAATTGTTTTGCTTTTGAACAAATA